>NC_084638.1:7064072-7071572 GCF_033978795.1 Nerophis ophidion
AAACTCATATAACATGGTACTTCTCACATGCTAACCCTTAGCATGTCAACGTTTGCATGCTAACTTTTTTAGCCTCTAACTCATATAACATGCTACTTGTCATATGCTAACCCTTAGCATGTCAAAGTTAGCATGCTAACTTTTTTTAGCCTCAAACTCATAACATGGCACTTGTCACATGCTAACTCTTAGCATGTCAAAGTTAGCATGCTAACTTTTTTTAGCCTCAAACACATAACAGGGTACTTGTCACACGCTAACCCTTAGCATGTCAACATTAGCATGCTAACTTTTTTTTTAGCCTCAAACACATAACATGGTACTTGTCACATGCAAATCCTTAGCATGTTAATGTTAGCATGCTACATTTTTTAGCCTTCAACCCATATAACATGGTACTTGTCATATGCTAACCCTTAGAATGTCAACATTAGCATGCTAACTTTTTAGCCTCAAACTCATAACATGGTACTTGTCACATGCCTACCCTTAGCATATCAACGTTAGCATGCTAACTTTTTTAGCCTCAAACTCATATAACATGGTACTTGTCACACGCTAACCCTTAGCATGTTAACGTTAGCATGCTAACTTTTTTTAGCCTCAAACTAATAACATGGTACTTGTCACATGCAAATCCTTAGCATGTTAACGTTAGCATGGCAATTTTTTTAGCCTCAAACTCATAACATGGCACTTGCTAACCGATAGCATTTTATTGTTAGCATGCTACATTTTTTTAGCCTTTAACTCATATAACATGGTACTTGTCATATGCTAACTCTTAAAATGTCAACATTAGCATGCTAACTTTTTTAGCCTCAAACTCATAACATGGTACTTGTCACATGCCTACCCTTAACATATAAACATTAGCATGCTAACTTTTTTAGCCTCCAACTCATATAACATGGTACTTGTCACACGCTAACCCTTAGCATATCAACATTAGCATGCTAGCTTTTTTAACCTCAAAATCATATAACATGGTTCTTGTCACATGCTAACCCTTAGCATGTCAACATTAGCATGCTAACTTTTTTAGACTCAAACTCATAACATGGCACCTGTCACATGCTAACCATTAGCATGTCAACATTAGCATGCTAACTTTTTTAGCCTCAAACTCATAACATGGTACCTGTCACATCTTAACTCTTAGCATGTCAACGTTAGCATGCTGACTTTTTTAGTGGTGTGACACATGCTAACTGTTTTAGCTAGTTTTTCATGTGTCACATAACTTCTTGACGCATGCTAACGGTTAGCATGCTAAAGTTGCAGTAGCAGTTTTACTCTGAATTTCTCTAATTCAGTGGTTTTTTTTCCACCAAATAGCACGTCTGAAAACACTCAGCTCTCCAGGTGCCACCGTAATGACCAACATTCAAATACAGTAGCGTGGCAGGCCTAGGTATTCATTAAAAACAAGGCAGAGGTTTTGCTTAACAAGAATATTTGACATTTTTGGCCACACAGTTTTGTTTATTGTGGTGATTCTTTGTGACAAAAATGAACACCAGAAGACCAAAAACTTACCCGATCGGTTGTTTGGCGAGGCGCGCACCGGCGAGATGGAGGGCGTGCGAGAAGAAGAATACGGCCGCTGTCGGTCCCTCTCGATGGTGGACGAAGAGCCGATGAAATGGTACTGGGTGTAGCCATCCTGCAGGGACAAGGGAAGGTGAGGACAAAAACCGAGGGGGTGTGACCCGCCGGGAGTGGGTACCTTTTTGTAGAGGCTGCGGAGGTCTCGGTACTGCCACATGCTGTTGAGAACCTGGGACGCCGCTTTCACCACTTTGGGACTATGCCTGGGGATCCAGCAGAGAGGGAGAGAACACAGAATAAAGTTGATCTGCCTTCTGGGAGGACTAAGCAAAGCTTCCAAGAAAGGAAGGAAGATGTTTGAATTGGCCCCGGGACCGAGGTGTGTCCACTCCAGGGCTCAAGTCATCTTCGAACAAATAGTTTGTTAGGATAATTGGGAAAGTCAAATAAAGAAGTAGGATCTTGGGGCAGAGTACGGTGCAGCACTGTACAGAGAGTGTACAGTGGCCATGTCTCTCCTCAGATCTGAGTCCAAATTTAATTCTGTCAGAGCTTGGTCCGCATTGCCGGCAGTAAGTCGGACCCGTTTCCAGTGAGGGTTGGACTCCGCCAAGGCTGCCCTTTGTCACCCATTCTGTTCAGAACTTTTATGAACAGAATTTCTAGGCGCAGTCAAGGCGTT
Source organism: Nerophis ophidion (assembly GCF_033978795.1). Classification (NCBI taxonomy): domain Eukaryota; kingdom Metazoa; phylum Chordata; class Actinopteri; order Syngnathiformes; family Syngnathidae; genus Nerophis; species Nerophis ophidion. The sequence goes on from NC_084638.1 coordinate 7,066,306, forward strand.
GAGGGGATCCGGCTTGGTGGCAGCAGGATAAGGTCTCTGCTTTTTTGCAGATGATGTGGTCCTGATGGCTTCATCGGGCCAGGATGTTCAGCTCTCACTGGATCGGTTCGCAGCAGAGTGTGAAGCGACCAGGATGAGAATCAGCACCTCCAAGTCCGAGTCCATGGTTCTCGCCCGGAAAAAGGTGGAGTGCCATCTTCGGTTTGGGGAGGAGACAGTACCCTAAGTGGAGGAGTTCAAGTACCCGGGAGTCTTGTTCACGAGTGGGGGAAGAGTGGATCGGGGGATCCCGAGGCGTTCCCAGGCCAGCCGGGAGACATAGTTTTCCCAACGTGTCCTGGGTCTTCCCCGTGGCCTCCTACCGGTTCATAACTTTTATGGACAGAATTTCTAGGTTGTCGCCCGGAAAAAGGTGCAGTGCCATCTCCGGTTTGGGGAGGAGACCGTGCCCCAAGTGGAGGAGTTCAAGTGCTTCGGGAGTCTTGTTCATGAGTGAGGGAAGAGTAGATGATGAGATGGACAGGCAGATCGGTGCGGCGTCTTCAGTAATGCGGACGCTTTATCGATCCGTTGTGGTGAAGAAGGAGCTGAGCCGGAAGGCAAAGCTGTCAGTTTACTGGTCGATCTACGTTCCCATCCTCCCCTATGGTCATGAGCTTTGGGTTAGGACTGAAAGGACAGGATCACGGGTACAAGTGGCCGGAATGAGTTTCCTCCGCCAAGTGGCGGGTCTCTCCCTTAGAGATAGGGTGAGAAGCTCAGCCATCCGGGAGGAACTCAAAGTAAAGTCGCTGCTCCTCCACATCGAGAGGAGCCAGATGAGGTGGTTCGGGCATCTGGTCAGGATGCCACCCGAACGCCTTCCTAGGGCACGTCCAACCGGTAGGAGGCCACGGAGAAGACCCAGGACACTTTGGGAAGACTATGTCTACCGGCTGGCCTGGGAACGCCTCGGGATCCCCCGGGAAGAGCTGGACCAAGTGGCTGGGGAGAGGGAAGTCTGGGCTTCCCTGCTTAGGCTGCTGCCCCCACGGTAGAAGATGGATGGATGGATCTTGCAGATGCACAAAATTTTAAAATCAATGCCTTTTGCAGAATTGGCTATTTTTTTGGGAATTCCACCAAACTATCAAAAAATTAAGCAGACTTTTAGGGATAGTATCGCCTTTGTGTCATTAATAGTAGAGCTGCAGCTATCGAATATCCCGATCGATTAATTGAGTAATCGATGTGCTTGATTCAGGTTTAATTATACATCTTCAGATATGCCCTGAATTATTGCATTTGGCCTGATTGGCTTTTATTTCCTAAACGCCCGTTTTCATTATTGAAGGCTGACACGCACAGCTGAAATGCGTCCGTGGTTGATTGTGTGTTAGAATAATTATGTATAAGTTATCACACAACTCTTATGCTTAAAGGCTGTTGCTATAGTTATTATCAATTGTGCTGAAGTTGTACTTTTTTGTCCGTGCAAAGGGACAACTTGCAATCCAAAGACTGCGAGTCGTCTCTGGCCTGCTGACTGCCAAGACCGAACATCGAGTACCGTGACGCAGACAAAGCAGAGATATCACGAGTGCCAGCACATATATTGTGTCTAACTGGGGGCTGCTGAAATTACCCCCCCCTTCCTTCAGCAGCAGCCTCAGTGATGTAACCAGGGACCTCCCAAATGAATAGAGGAGCACGTGGGTCTGGACCTTAGAGCGTGGTGAGAGATTGTAACTGAGTCTCTCCTCATTGAGCCGAATTGAACTCTGTCTCTGCATGATTCCTTGCTTCTTGTCTGTTTAATAGATGTCATCAGTGTTTAAACCTGACATTGTGCCAATTTTATGTGTGCTAATAAAAACACCAAAAAGGTGGCAAAAAAAACAGCACGTAAATTGTCTTTTAAAATGACTTTAAATCTCCTTTGTTATTGAACTCACGAAGACTTGAAGGCGCTGGCGGGCCGCACAAGGCCCCCTGAGGCGCAGTTTCTTCAGCTCATTTTTAAATGTTGCAATAAAAAAACGAGATTTCTCCCGGCTGGCCTGGGAAGGCCTCGGGATCCCCTGGGAGGAGCTGGACCAAGTGGCTGGGGAGAGGGAAGTCCGGGCTTCCCTGCTTAGGCTGCTGCCCCAGCGACCAGACCTCGGATAAGCGGAAGAAGATGGATGGATGGATGGACGTCTTCCCATTCCACTTACTTGTCTCCTTTGGTGCGGGCGACGCCAATGAGCTTCTCGATGCCCCCGGCGTCCCTCAGGGCCTTGGTGTTCTCCATGTTTTTGGTGATGACCTCATGCAGAGCGCAGCAGATGGCCGTGATCGTGTCGTCGGACATCGTCTTGCCCACAAGAGCGCAGCTGTTGGCCACGCCGCCGTTTCCTCCGCCGCCGCTGTTGTTTGCGCTGCCACCGGGCAAACGGTGCACCAGGTCCCTCATGGCGTACTTACCTGCACGAATGATCATTCCTCAAAATGAGTCAAACACAAACCCCCAAAAGCAGTGAAGTTGTCACGTTGTGTAAATGGTAAATAAAAAGAGAATACAATGACAGGGAAAGGTCCTGCCTTTGTACGTATGGCTTTTTGGTGTGTATGAATGGGTATTTGGGGCCAAATTGGTATTTTTTTCCCCTTTTTTCTAAATTGTTCAACATTCTATTGGCCGGCTGTAAATCAGTTTCTAATACTTACAAACCCCCAAAAGCAGTGAAGTTGTCACGTTGTGTAAATGGTAAATAAAAAGAGAATACAATGACAGGGAAAGGTCCTGCCTTTGTACGAACAGCGTTTTGGTGTGTATGAATGGCTATTTGGGGCCAAATTGGTATTTTTTTCCCCTTTTTTCTAAATTGTTCAACATTCTATTGACCGGCTGTAAATCAGTTTCTAATACTTACAAACCCCCAAAAGCAGTGAAGTTGTCACGTTGTGTAAATGGTAAATAAAAAGAGAATACAATGACAGGGAAAGGTCCTGCTTTTGTACGTACGGCGTTTTTGTGTGTATGAATGGGTAATTGGGGCAAAATTGGTATTTTTGTTATAATTTTTCTAAATTTGATCAACATTCTATTGGCCGGCTCTAAATCAGTTTCTAATACTTACAAACCCCCAAAAGCAGTGAAGTTGTCACGTTGTGTAAATGGTAAATAAAAAGAGAATACAATGACAGGGAAAGGTCCTGCCTTTGTACGTATGGCTTTTTGGTGTGTATGAATGGCTATTTGGGGCCAAATTGGTATTTTTTTCCCCTTTTTTCTAAATTGTTCAACATTCTATTGGCCGGCTGTAAATCAGTTTCTAATACTTACAAACCCCCAAAAGCAGTGAAGTTGTCACGTTGTGTAAATGGTAAATAAAAAGAGAATACAATGACAGGGAAAGGTCCTGCCTTTGTACGAACACCGTTTTGGTGTGTATGAATGGCTATTTGGGGCCAAATTGGTATTTTTTTCCCCTTTTTTCTAAATTGTTCAACATTCTATTGACCGGCTGTAAATCAGTTTCTAATACTTACAAACCCCCAAAAGCAGTGAAGTTGTCACGTTGTGTAAATGGTAAATAAAAAGAGAATACAATGACAGGGAAAGGTCCTGCTTTTGTACGTACGGCGTTTTTGTGTGTATGAATGGGTATTTGGGGCCAAATTGGTATTTTTGTTATCTTTTTTCTAAATTTGATCAACATTCTATTGGCCGGCTCTAAATCAGTTTCTAATATTACAAACTCTCAAAAGCAGTGAAGTTGTCACGTTGTGTAAATGGTAAATAAAAAGAGAATACAATGACAGGGAAAGGTCCTGATTTTGTACGTACGGCGTTTTTGTGTGTATGAATGGCTATTTGGGGCCAAATTGGTATTTTTGTGATCTTTTTTCTAAATTTGATCAATATTCTATTGGCCGGCTCTAAATCAGTTTCTAATATTACAAACTCTCAAAAGCAGTGAAGTTGTCACGTTGTGTAAATGGTAAATAAAAAGAGAATACAATGACAGGGAAAGGTCCTGCTTTTGTACGTACAGCGTTTTTGTGTGTATGAATGGGTATTTGGGACCAAATCGGTATTTTTGTTACCTCTTTTAAATTTGATCAACATTCTATTGGCCGGCTCTAAATCAGTTTCTAATATTACAAACCCCCAAAAGCAGTGAAGTTGTCACGTTGTGTAAATGGTAAATAAAAAGAGAATACAATGACAGGGAAAGGTCCTGCCTTTGTACGTACGGCGTTTTGTGTGTATGAATGGCTATTTGGGGCCAAATTGGTATTTTTGTTATCTTTTTTCTAAATTTTAATCAATATTCTATTGGCCGGCTCTAAATCAGTTTCTAATATTTACAAACTCTCAAAAGCAGTGAAGTTGTCACGTTGTGTAAATGGTAAATAAAAAGAGAATACAATGACAGGGAAAGGTCCTGCCTTTGTACGAACGGCGTTTTTATGTGTATGAATGGCTATTTGGGGCAAAATTGGTATTTTTGTTATCTTTTTTTCTAAATTGTTCGACATCCCATTGGTCGGCTCTTAATCAGTTTCTAATATTACAAACCCCCAAAAGCGGGGAAGTTGTCACGTGTGATGTCAGATGAAACAAAAACTGACAAAAATATAACAATGCCTGAGTATCAACAACAGGATTATAGAAAGAGTGCAACATACAAAATCCCAAAGGCATTTCTATTGATGACTTCCTAAATTTCAAAAAACACCATCCATCCATCCATCCATTTTCCTACCGCTTATTCCGTTTCGGGGTCGCGGGGGGCGCTGGCGCCTATCTCAGCTACAATCGGGCGGAAGGCGGTGTACACCCTGGACAAGTCGCCACCTCATCGCAGGGCCAACACAGATAGACAGACAACATTCACACTCACATTCACACACTAGGGCCAATTTAGTGTTGCCAATCAACCTATCCCCAGCTGCATGTCTTTGGAAGTGGGAGGAAGCCGGAGTACCCGGAGGGAACCCACGCATTCACGGGGAGAACATGCAAACTCCACACAGAAAGATCCCGAGCCTGGATTTGAACCCAGGACTGCAGGACCTTCGTATTGTGCGGCAGACGCACTAACCTCTCTGCCACCGCACATTACAGAAAAACTAACAAATATGTTGGCTTATTTTATAAGGTGAGACACTCTCTGCCTCTTGAAGCGCTCCTAATCCGGTACGGACCCTGGTTTGAACCACATCTGAGTTCCTGCATCATCATATGGTGCAACACTTCTCCACGCTATCAAGATAAATGACGAGTCTTTCAAAAGGAA
>NC_084638.1:7076572-7106572 GCF_033978795.1 Nerophis ophidion
CAAATGTTCAAGCAACATTCCAAACATCTGCTTTGTTCCATCAAAGACGAAGCGGTAATAATTGCTATTATGACAAAATAAGGACTTAATTATTTAATTAAGCCTGTCTGCTTCTGTTGTTCACTCTGGCAACATCACCCGCTGCACCCATGATATCCATACTGCCTTTTCTCAGTCCCTTGTCTCAGTCACAGTAAGTTTTTGCTATTCATGCCACAGTGCAAGTGTTTTGTTTCATGTTTATAGTTTATAGCCTTTGTGCTAGTCTTTTGTTTCATAGCCCACATTTTGTACTTCCGCCCCGGTGCGCGCCTTTTGTTTATTCCTTTTATGAGTAAAATAAGTTGCTCGGGCCAACTTCTCTTTGCCTCGGAAAAAACAATCCACGCCCAAGTCCAAGTTTTGACAAACATAGAGAAACTCGAGAAGAACTATCGAATGCAAATAACGTCTGTGTAACATTAACTTGCCCTATTATGCTTATTGGCCCGTGGAAAGGAATTATTATTTGGTAATTATTGTAAATATGAATATATAGATAATTATTGATTTTTTTTATGACCTAGGGAAATTAAGAGCAGGAGAATAATATATTTTTGTTGTAAATGTAACCTTCCTGTGATTATAATCCCTCAGATATCAGGGCGGAAAGGGAATGTCAACACAAGCATGGAAAACACACAATGTCGACAAAATAGTCAAATCACTTTAACACTCTTAAAAATAATGAATATGTAAGAAATGCTTCATAAAGCGTAAGAAAATGTCAACATTGTCACGTCTATTGGATCATGTTTTGTTTTGGTCATGTTTGGTTTTGTTTTTTGGACATTCAGTTCCTGTCCCTGCACTTCCTTGTTTGTTTTATTGCCATAGCAACTCATTAGTTTTCACCTTGTCCTCATGTCCCACACCTGTTTTCACTAATCACCACAGTATTATTTAATTAAGCCTGTCTGCTTCTGTTGTTCACTCTGGCAACATCACCCCCTGCACCCATGATATCCATGCTGCTTTTTCTCAGTCCCTTGTCTCAGTCTCAGTAAGTTTTTGCTATTCATGCCACAGTGCAAGTGTTTTGTTTCATGTTTATTGTTTATAGCCTTTGTGCTAGTCTTTTGTTTCATAGCCCACATTTTGTACTTCCGCCCCGGTGCGCGCCTTTTGTTTATTCCTTTTATGAGTAAAATAAGTTGCTCGCGCCAACTTCTCTTTGCCTCGGAAAAACAATCCACGCCCAAGTCCAAGTCTTGACAAAAATAGGGAAACTTGAGAAGAACTATCTAATGCAAATAACGTCTATGTAACATTAACTTGCTCTCTTATTCTTATTGGTCCGTGGAAAGGAATTGTTATGTAATAATTATTGTAAATATGAATATATAGATAATTATTGATTTTTTTAATTCCTAGGGAAATTAGGAGCAGGAGAATAATATATTTTTGTTGTAAATGTAAGCTTCCTGTGATTATAATCCCTCAGATATCAGCGTGAAGGTAAGAAATGATGATTTATGTCAAATTAAATCAGACTATGAAACAGAAAAACTTGCACAAGGCACAAAAGGCAAAACAAAAGAGCTAGCATGGGAGCCAAAGAAATAACAAAGGAATTAGCATGGGAGCTAACAAAACAAAACTGTTTAACAGAATCGGGCATCGAGGTTGTCACTGTTGCGCGTAACACAAACTAGGAAGCAAGAACGAATGGATAAAAGAAGGCAGGCTTAAATAAGGACAGCAATCAGAAAACAGGTGCGCTAAGTGATTATGGTAACAAGATCAAACAAGGAAGTGCCACCAGGAACTAAGGCAAACATTAGCAGAACAAAGTATAAAAAGACTCAAAAACAAAACATAATATGATCCGGGCAGCGGATCATAACAAAAATATAAACATAGAGAAAGCTGAGAATAACTATTTCAGGTTTAGTGTTTGGAAACAATGGCTGTGTAACATTAATTAGGGCCCGCATGGCCAAAGGACCTATTGTTTTTCGTGCGTTTTATTATTCTTTATTTATTATTATTCCGACGCCTCTTTGAACTGTAATTTGACCCCCTGAACATGCTTCAAAACTCACCAAATTTCACACACTCATCAGAACTGGCGAAAATTGCCATCTAATAGAAAAACCAAACCCCAAAAATCAAAAATGCGTTCTAGCGCCCCCTAGGAAAAAAAAAAAACAGACTGCTTGTAACTTCCGTTAGGAATGTCGTAGAGACATGAAACAAAAACCTCTATGTAGGTCTGACTTAGACCTACATTTCCCAATTTAAACTTCTATAGCAAAAATCAACAGGAAGTTGGCAAAAATCCCTTCAAAGGCAAAATTTTCGCAAAAAATGCTATTTTTTGCCTCTTTGAGCTGTAATTTGACCCCTTTAAAATGCTTCAAAACTCACCAAACTTGGCACACACATCAGGACTGGCAAAAATTGCGATCTAATAAAAAAACCAAACCCCAAAACTCAAGATTGCACTCTAGCGCAATTTTTGAATAAAACACAGAAAAAACTGCTCCTAGGAAGAAAACACAGACAAAACTAACTGCTTGTAACTTCCCGTAGGAATGTCGGAAAGACATGAAACAAAAACCTCCATGTAGGTCTCACTTAGACCTACATTTTAATGATCAACATCCTTCAGCAAAAATCAACCGGAAGTTAAAAATTACCCCTTCAAAATAAAAGTTTTGTAAACACCCGTCACCTTTTTCAAACGTTATCTCCTTTGAGCGTATTTTTCGTTTCAGCTTCAAACTCGCACAGAAGAGAGTTTGAACCCTTCTAATTAAAAGTTATCGAAAGAGTTTTGATTACTGCTCCGGTTTGGATTTTACGCACCATCAAAAAAACCTGCGCAAATTTTCCTAAAAAATGTAATTTTTGCCTCTTTGAGCTGTAATTTGACCCCCTTAAAATGCTTCAAAACTCACCAAACTTGGCACACACATCAGGACTGGCATAAATTGCGATATAATGAAAAAAACAAACCCCAAAACTCAAAATTGCGCTCTAGCGCAATTTTTGAATAAAACACAGAAAAAACTGCTCCTAGGAAGAAAACACAGACAAAACTGCTTGTAACTTCCCGTAGGAATGTCGGAAAGACATGAAACAAAAACCTCCATGTAGGTCTCACTTAGACCTACATTTTAATGATCAACATCCTTCAGCAAAAATCAACCGGAAGTTAAAAATTACCCCTTCAAAATAAAAGTTTTGTAAACACCCGTCACCTTTTTCAAACGTTATCTCCTCTGAGCGTGTTTGTCGTTTCAGCTTCAAACTCGCACAGAAGACAGTTTGAACCCTTCTAATTAAAAGTTATCGAAAGAGTTTTGATTACTGCTCCAGTTTGGATTTTACGCACCATCAAAAAAACCTGCGCAAATTTTCCTAAAAGATGTCATTTTTGCCTCTTTGAGCTGTAATTTGACCCCCTTAAAATGCTTCAAGGTGCAAGTTAAAGCACAACTATGCAAAGCAAAAGCCAATTATCAACAACATCCAGAAAAAACGTCTGTAATTTCACCCCCTTAACATGCTTCAAAACTCACCAAATTTTACACACACATTGGGACTGGCGAAAATTGCCATCTAATAAAAAACCAAACCCTAAAAATCAAAAGTGCGCTCTAGCGCCCCCTAAGAAAAAACACAGACAAAACTGCTTGTAACTTCTGTTAGGAATGTCGTAGAGACATGAATAAAAAACTTCTATGTAGGTCTGACTAAGACCAGGGCTTGAGTCTCGGCGGCAGCAGTCAAAGGCGGGCCCGACCAACGCTGCTTGCAGCTTTAATTTGCCATGTTATTCTTATTTATCGATGGAAAGGAATTTTTGTTATGGAGTAAATATTGTAAATATGATTTATTTTTATTTTTTATGACGTAGCGAAATTAGGAGCAGGAGAATAATTTATTTTATCCTAAACGTAACATTCCTGTGATTATAATCAAGGCAGAAAGGAAATGTCAACACAAGCATGGAAAACAACGTAAACAAAATAGTCAAATCACTTTGAACACTTAACAATAAGCTCGTAAAAATAAGAAATATGTAAGAAATGCTTCATAAAGTGTAAACAAAAAGTGTGAAAATGTAAACATAGAGAAACCTGGGAATAACTATCTAATGCAGGTTTAGTGCTAGGAAATAACGTCTGTGTAACATGAATTTGTCCTCTTTTTAGCTTGCTAGTAGGCTAACGTTAGCATCCTCGCACTAGCGTGCTAACTTTTTTGTAGCTACTTTTGTTACCGTTTAGCCCAGAGTCCCATTACTTGGTATGTGACACTCGTTAACTGTTGGCATGCAAACGATAGCATGCTAGCAAGTTAGCTTCCTAGCAGGCTAACGTTAGCATCCTCGCACTAGCATGCTAACTTTTTTTAGCTACTTTTGTTACCGTTTAGCCCAGAGTCCCATTACTTGGTATGTGACACTCGTTAACGGTTGGCATGCAAACGATAGCATGCTAGCAAGTTAGCTTGCTAGCAGGCTAACGTTAGCATCCTCGCACTAGCATGTTAACTTTTTTAGCTACTTTTGTTACCGTTTAGCCCAGAGTCCCATTATTTGGTATGTGACACTCGTTAACTGTTGGCATGCAAACGATATCATGCTAGCAAGTTAGCTTGCTAACAGGCTAACGTTAGCATCCTCGCACTAGCGTGCTAACTTTTTTTTAGCTACTTTTGTTACCGTTTAGCCCAGAGTCCCATTACTTGGTATGTGACACTCGTTAACTGTTGGCATGCAAACGATAGCATGCTAGCAAGTTAGATTGCTAGCAGGCTAACGTTAGCATCCTTGCACTAGCATGCTAACTTTTTTAGCTACCTTTTTTTACCGTTTAGCCCTGAGTCCCATTACTTGGTATGTGACACTCGTTAACTGTTGGCATGCAAACGATAGCCTGCTAGCAAGTCATCTTACTAGCAGGCTAATGTTAGCATCCTCACACTCGCAAGCTAACTTCTTTTTAGCTACTTTTGTTACCGTTTAGCCCAGAGTCCCATTACTTAGTATGTGACACTCTTTAACTGTTGGCATGCAAACGATAGCCTGCTACCAAGTTAGCTTGCTAGCAGGCTAACATTAGCATCCTCGCACTAGCATGCTAACTTTTTTAGCTACCTTTTTTTACCGTTTAGCCCAGAGTCCTATTACTTGGTATGTGACACTCATTAACTGTTGGCATGCAAACAATAGCCTGCTAGCAAGTCATCTTACTAGCAGGCTAACGTTAGCATCCTCACACTCGCAAGCTAACTTCTTTTTAGCTACTTTTGTTACCGTTTAGCCCAGAGTCCCATTACTTAGTATGTGACACTCTTTAACTGTTGGCATGCAAACGATAGCCTGCTACCAAGTTAGCTTGCTAGCAGGCTAACATTAGCATCCTCGCACTAGCATGCTAACTTTTTTAGCTACTTTTGTTACCGTTTAGCCCAGAGTCCCATTATTTGGTATGTGACACTCGTTAACTGTTGGCATGCAAACGATAGCATGCTAGCAAGTTAGATTGCTAGCAGGCTAACGTTAGCATCCTTGCACTAGCATGCTAACTTTTTTAGCTACCTTTTTTTACCGTTCAGCCCTGAGTCCCATTACTTGGTATGTGACACTCGTTAACTGTTGGCATGCAAACGATAGCCTGCTAGCAAGTCATCTTACTAGCAGGCTAACGTTAGCATCCTCACACTCGCAAGCTAACTTCTTTTTAGCTACTTTTGTTACCGTTTAGCCCAGAGTCCCATTACTTAGTATGTGACACTCTTTAACTGTTGGCATGCAAACGATAGCCTGTTACCAAGTTAGCTTGCTAGCAGGCTAACATTAGCATCCTCGCACTAGCATGCTAACTTTTTTAGCTACCTTTTTTTACCGTTTAGCCCAGAGTCCTATTACTTGGTATGTGACACTCATTAACTGTTGGCTTGCAAACAATAGCCTGCTAGCAAGTCATCTTACTAGCAGGCTAACGTTAGCATCCTCACACTCGCAAGCTAACTTCTTTTTAGCTACTTTTGTTACCGTTTAGCCCAGACTCCCATTACTTAGTATGTGACACTCGTTAACTGTTGGCATGCAAACGATAGCCTGCTAGCAAGTTATCTTACTAGCAGGCTAATGTTAGCATCCTCGCACTAGCCTGCTAACTTTATTTTTAGCTACTTTTGTTACCGTTTAGCCCAGAGTCCCATTACTTGGTATGTGACACTCGTTAACTGTTGACATGCAAACGATAGCATGCTAGCAAGTTAGCTTGCTAGCAGGCTAACGTTAGCATCCTCGCACTAGCGTGCTAACTTTTTTTTAGCTACTTTTGTTACCGTTTAGCCCAGAGTCCCATTACTTTGTATGTGACACTCGTTAACTGTTGGCATGCAAACAATAGCCTGCTAGCAAGTCATCTTACTAGCAGGCTAACGTTAGCATCCTCACACTCGCAAGCTAACTTCTTTTTAGCTACTTTTGTTACCGTTTAGCCCAGAGTCCCATTACTTAGTATGTGACACTCGTTAACTGTTGGCATGCAAACGATAGCCTGCTACCAAGTTAGCTTGCTAGCAGGCTAACGTTAGCATCCTCGCACTAGCATGCTAACTTTTTTTTTGTTACCGTTTAGTCCAGAGTCCCATTACTTGGTATGTGACACTCGTTAACTGTTGGCATGCAAACGATAGCCTGCTAGCAAGTTATCTTACTAGCAGGCTAATGTTAGCATCCTCGCACTAGCCTGCTAACTTTTTTTTAGCTACTTTTGTTACCGTTTAGCCCAGAGTCCCATTACTTGGTATGTGACACTCGTTAACTGTTGGCATGCAAACGATAGCATGCTAGCAAGTTAGCTAACTAGCAGGCTAACGTTAGCATCCTCGCACTAGCGTGCTAACTTTTTTTTAGCTACTTTTGTTACCGTTTAGCCCAGAGTCCCATTACTTTGTATGTGACACTTGTTAACTGTTGGCATGCAAACGATAGCCTGCTAGCAAGTTAGCTTGCTAACAGGCTAACGTTAGCATCCTCGCACTAGCGTGCTAACTTTTTTTAGCTACTTTTGTTACCGTTTAGCCCAAAGTCCCATTACTTGGTATGTGACACTCGTTAACTGTTGGCATGCAAACGATAGAATGCTAGCACGTTAGCTTGCTAGCAGGCTAACGTTAGCATCCTCGCACTAGCGTGCTAACTTTTTTTTAGCTACTTTTGTTACCGTCTAGCCCAGAGTCCTATTACTTGGTATGTGACACTTGTTAACTGTTGGCTTGCAAACGATAGCATGCTAGCAAGTTAGCTTGCTAGCAGGCTAACGTTAGCATCCTTGCACTAGCATGCTAACTTTTTTTTAGCTACTTTTGTTACCGTTTAGCCCAGAGTCCCATTACTTGGTATGTGACACTCGTTAACTGTTGGCATGCAAACGATAGCATGCTAGCAAGTTAGCTTCCTAGCAGGCTAACGTTAACATCCTCGCACCAGCATGCTAACTTTTTTTTAGCTAATTTTGTTACCGTTTAGCCCAGAGACCCATTACTTGGTATGTGACACTCGTTAACTGTTGGCATAAAAACGATAGCATGCTAGCAAGTTAGCTTGCTAGCAGGCTAACGTTAGCATCCTCGCACTAGCGTGCTAACTTTTTTTTGGCTACTTTTGTTACCGTTTAGCCCAGAGTCCTATTACTTGGTATGTGACACTCGTTAACTGTTGGCATGCATATGATAGCATGCTAGCAAGCTAACTTAGGCTTGCTAACTTTTTCATCAATTTTACACTTTTTTTTTCTATTTCCGCAGCCGCGCACCTTTGAGTCATTCACTTTGGGAAATGAAACATGCTGACTGTTATCACGCTACCGTCAGCACAGATGCTATGTGTTAGCATTTTTTATGAAAACATTCTACTTATTTAGGCTAGCTCTGCGACTCATTTTTTCACCCGTTACACCTAAAACTCACGGATTTTGACCCTCGGCACCGTCGTATACGTACGGCGGTTCCGGCGACCCCCGGGAATTTCTTCAAATAACCTCTTTTTGCCGCCATTTCGGTCACTCACCTGGTCATGTCCCTTCTTCTTCTTCTTCTTCTTGCCCCAGCACCCGGAACTCTCCGCGTCCTTCCCGCCCGTGTCGCACAACAGCCCGTCCAGCTCCTCGGACCCGCCCTGCTGGTTGTGGGAGGTCTCTGCGGCCAGGCGGTAGGACAAGTTCCTCAGGATGCACACGCAGTTCTCCACCGTCTGGAGGCAGGAGGGAAGTGTCACTCAGGAGGAGGACCAGGGGTGGTCTCCTGGTTGTTGGAACTACGTAGTCGTGTGTACTTGTTGTGTGTTGTTTGCTGTGTGATGTTGCCTCCTTCTAAGTTCGTTTTGCTGTGGTTGTGTGTTGTTTGCTGTGTGATGTTGCCTCCTTCTAAGTTCATTTTACTGGGGTTGTGTGTTTGCTGTGTGATGTTGCCTCCTTCTAAGTTCATTTTACTGTGGTTGTGTGTTGTTTGCTGTGTGATTTTGCCTCCTTCTAAGTTCATTTTACTGTGGTTGTGTGTTGTTTGCTGTGTGATGTTGCCTCCTTCTAAGTTCATTTTACTGTGGTTGTGTGTTGTTTGCTGTGTGATGTTGCCTCCTAAGTTCATTTTACTGTGGTTGTGTGTTGTTTGCTGTGTGATGTTGCCTCATAAGTTCATTTTACTGTGGTTGTATGTTTGTTGTGTGATGTTGCCTCCTTCTAAGTTCATTTTACCGTGGTTGTGTGTTGTTTGCTGTGTGATGTTGCCTCCTTCTAAGTTCATTTTACTGTGGTTGTGTGTTTGCTGTGTGATGTTGCCTCCTTCTAAGTTCATTTTACCGCGGTTGTGTGTTGTTTGCTGTGTGATGTTGCCTCCTTCTAAGTTCATTTTACTGTGGTTGTGTGTTGTTTGCTGTGTGATGTTGCCTCCTTCTAAGTTCATTTTACCGTGATTGTGTGTTGTTTGCTGTGTGATGTTGCCTCCTTCTAAGTTCATTTTACCGTGGTTGTGTGTTGTTTGCTGTGTGATGTTGCCTCATAAGTTCATTTTACTGTGGTTGTATGTTTGTTGTGTGATGTTGCCTCCTTCTAAGTTCATTTTACCGTGGTTGTGTGTTGTTTGCTGTGTGATGTTGCCTCCTTCTAAGTTCATTTTACCGCGGTTGTTTGTTGTTTGCTGTGTGATGTTGCCTCCTTCTAAGTTCATTTTACTGTGGTTGAGTGTTGTTTGCTTTGTGATGTTGCATCTTTCTAAGTTCATTTTACTGTGGTTGTGTGTTGTTTGCTGTGTGATGTTGCCTCCTTCTAAGTTCATTTTACCGTGGTTGTGTGTTTGCTGTGTGATGTTGCCTCCTTCTAAGTTCATTTTACCGTGGTTGTGTGTTGTTTGCTGTGTGATGCTGCTTTCTTCTAAGTTTATTTTACTGTGGTTGTTTGTTGTTTGCTGTGTGATTATGCTTCCTTTTAAGTTCATTTTACTGTGGTTGTGTGTTGTTTGCTGTGTGATGTTGCCTCCTTCTAAGTTCGTTTTGCTGTGGTTGTGTGTTGTTTGCTGTGTGATGTTGTCTCCTTCTAAGTTCATTTTACTGTGGTTGTGTGTTGTTTGCTGTGTGATGTTGCCTCCTTCTAAGTTCGTTTTGCTGTGGTTGTGTGTTGTTTGCTGTGTGATGTTGCCTCCTTCTAAGCTCATTTTACTGTGGTTGTGTGTTGTTTGCTGTGTGATGTTGCCTCCGTCTAAGTTCATTTTACTGTGGTTGTGTGTTGTTTGCTGTGTGATGTTGCCTCCTAAGTTCATTTTACTGTGGTTGTGTGTTTGCTGTGTGATGTTGCCTCCTAAGTTCATTTTACTGTGGTTGTGTGTTGTTTGCTGTGTGATGTTGCCTCCTTCTAAGTTAATTTTGCTGTGGTTGTGTGTGTTTGCTGTGTGATGTTGCCTCCTAAGTTCATTTTACTGGGGTTGTGTGTTGTTTGCTGTGTGATGTTGCCTCCTTCTAAGTTCATTTTACTGTGGTTTTGTGTTGTTTGCTGTGTGATGTTGCCTCCTTCTAAGTTCATTTTACCGTGGTTGTGTGTTGTTTGCTGTGTGATGTTGCCTCCTTCTAAGTTCATTTTACCGCGGTTGTGTGTTGTTTGCTGTGTGATGTTGCCTCCTTCTAAGTTCATTTTACTGTGGTTGAGTGTTGTTTGCTTTGTGATGTTGCCTCCTTCTAAGTTCATTTTACCGTGGTTGTGTGTTTGCTGTGTGATGTTGCCTCCTTCTAAGTTCATTTTACCGTGGTTGTGTGTTGTTTGCTGTGTGATGTTGCTTTCTTCTAAGTTTATTTTACTGTGGTTGTTTGTTGTTTGCTGTGTGATTATGCTTCCTTTTAAGTTCATTTTACTGTGGTTGTGTGTTGTTTGCTGTGTGATGTTGCCTCCTTCTAAGTTCGTTTTGCTGTGGTTGTGTGTTGTTTGCTGTGTGATGTTGTCTCCTTCTAAGTTCATTTTACTGTGGTTGTGTGTTGTTTGCTGTGTGATGTTGCCTCCTTCTAAGTTCGTTTTGCTGTGGTTGTGTGTTGTTTGCTGTGTGATGTTGCCTCCTTCTAAGCTCATTTTACTGTGGTTGTGTGTTGTTTGCTGTGTGATGTTGCCTCCGTCTAAGTTCATTTTACTGTGGTTGTGTGTTGTTTGCTGTGTGATGTTGCCTCCTAAGTTCATTTTACTGTGGTTGTGTGTTTGCTGTGTGATGTTGCCTCCTAAGTTCATTTTACTGTGGTTGTGTGTTGTTTGCTGTGTGATGTTGCCTCCTTCTAAGTTAATTTTGCTGTGGTTGTGTGTGTTTGCTGTGTGATGTTGCCTCCTAAGTTCATTTTACTGGGGTTGTGTGTTGTTTGCTGTGTGATGTTGCCTCCTTCTAAGTTCATTTTACTGTGGTTTTGTGTTGTTTGCTGTGTGATGTTGCCTCCTTCTAAGTTAATGTTGCTGTGGTTGTGTGTTGTTTGCTGTGTGATGTTGCCTCCTTCTAAGTTCATTTTACCGTGGTTGTGTGTTGTTTGCTGTGTGATGTTGCCTCCTTCTAAGTTCATTTTACCGCGGTTGTGTGTTGTTTGCTGTGTGATGTTGCCTCCTTCTAAGTTCATTTTACTGTGGTTGAGTGTTGTTTGCTTTGTGATGTTGCATCTTTCTAAGTTCATTTTACTGTTGTTGTGTGTTGTTTGCTGTGTGATGTTGCCTCCTTCTAAGTTCATTTTACCGTGGTTGTGTGTTGTTTGCTGTGTGATGTTGCTTTCTTCTAAGTTTATTTTACTGTGGTTGTTTGTTGTTTGCTGTGTGATTATGCTTCCTTTTAAGTTCATTTTACTGTGGTTGTGTGTTATTTGCTGTGTGATGTTGCCTCCTTCTAAGTTAATTTTACTGTGGTTGTTTGTTGTTTGCTGTGAGATTATGCTTCCTTTTAAGTTCATTTTACTGTGGTTGTGTGTTGTTTGCTGTGTGATGTTGCCTCCTTCTAAGTTCGTTTTGCTGTGGTTGTGTGTTGTTTGCTGTGTGATGTTGCCTCCTTCTAAGTTCATTTTACTGTGGTTGTGTGTTGTTTGCTGTGTGATGTTGCCTCCTAAGTTCGTTTTGCTGTGGTTGTGTGTTGTTTGCTGTGTGATGTTGCCTCCATCTAAGTTTATTTTACTGTGGTTGTGTGTTGTTTGCTGTGTGATGTTGCCTCCATCTAAGTTTATTTTACTGTGGTTGTGTGTTGTTTGCTGTGTGATGTTGCCTCCTTCTAAGTTCATTTTACTGTGGTTGTGTGTTGTTTGCTGTGTGATGTTGCCTCCTTTAAGTTAATTTTACTGTGGTTGTGCGTTTTTTGCTTGTGTCTGCATTATGCTAAAATGCTAACAGGGATTGTTGATTTCCATTGGCTTGGTGTGTTTGTTGGTATTCAGAACGTGTGTGTGTGTGTGTGTGTGTGTGCGCGCGCTACCTTGCTGTCAATCTCACTGCTTCCCAGGGCGGTCTGGATGACGTAGAGAAAAGCGTCCGTCAGACCCTCACACTCTCGCATTCTCCTGCGGGCCTCCTCCCCTGCAGAACTCACATTGCTAACACACACACACGCACACACACACGCACACACACACACTTCATTAGTGAACATGCATAAAGAAAGACGTCCGAGGTGTGTTTTGTCTTCAAACTATTCAATTGACAAACATCACTGGCCAAACTTAAGGTGGAAGCCTAGAAATAATCAAATAAATAATAATAAATGCACTAATAAAGTACTTCATCTTTTCTGATTGGCTGTATTTGTCCTCATTTTGACATTAAAAAAAGAAACATGCAACTGTGTATCTTTCAACCTTTCATACCATCTAATAATGCAACTAAATATTATATTATCAAGCATTTTTGTGATAAATATACTTAAAATATGTGCTAAACTTAGGATTACAAAGCATGTTATCCATCAAATTGTACACTGTAATAAAAAAGGATATATATATATATATATATATATATATATATATATATATATATATATATATTCATACTGTAAAAAATGCCAGTTTTTTACCATAAAAAAATACTTTTTTTCATGTACTTTAATAGTGTTTCTTAACCATAGGGCCGCGAGTTCCTCCTAGAAGGCCAGTAAAAAAACCCTGGCATTTTTTTTTGCACATTTTATGGTAAAATTCTGGCGATTGAGCTACCAGTTTTTTGTGTTTTTTAAACCATAAAAACACTTTGGTACCGTTTTTCCATACATTTTTAATCGTGTTTCTTAACCATAGGGCCGCAAGTTCCTCCTAGAGGGCCAGTAAAAAAACGGTACGTAAAAAAAAACTGCCATTTTTTTCCCGCACATTTTATGGTAAAATTTTGGCGATTGAGCTACCAGTTTTTTGTGTTTTTTAAACCATAAAAACACTTTGGTACCGTTTTTCCATACATTTTTAATCGTGTTTCTTAACCATAGGGCCGCAAGTTCCTCCTAGAGGGCCAGTAAAAAAACGGTACGTAAAAAAAAACTGCCATTTTTTCCCGCACATTTTATGGTAAAATTTTGGCGATTGAGCTACCAGTTTTTTGTGTTTTTTAAACCATAAAAACACTTTGGTACCGTTTTTCCATACATTTTTAATCTTGTTTCTTAACCATAGGGCCGCAAGTTCCTCCTAGAGGGCCAGTAAAAAAACGGTACGTAAAAAAGAACTGCCATTTTTCTCCGCACATTTTATGGTAAAATTTTGGCGATTGAGCTACCAGTTTTTTGTGCTTTTTAAACCATAAAAACACTTTGGTACCGTTTTTCCATACATTTTTAATCGTGTTTCTTAACCATAGGGCCGCAAGTTCGTCTTAGAGGGCCAGGTGTAATTCACTTTCCCACCACTTGTGGCAGTAATGACAATAGCAAACAAACAGAAGAAGTCTGGATTTCAAGACAGAAATTTCTCAAGTGCAAAAATTATGACTAAAGTGGTGAAGTTGTGTTTTTATTTGCACTTTAACTTTGTTGACTAATTGACTATAAAAACAACATCTGTTGATTTTACAGTTAAAAACTGGCATTGGCGTTTCACGGACTTGAAACGGGAGAGCAGGTGGTCAGCCGTGGAATATTCCATCTTCAATCAGGCTCTCTATCAGCGTTCCCTAACAAGGCGTGACAAAGATGAAATGAGAGTTTAGCTCTACTAATATCAAATATTCCTTGAAGAAGACGCAGTACTCGAGTTTCTTTTGTACTTTCTCAATCCAAATATCCATCTTCACTCCACTAAAATGTGGACTCGAACCTAACACAAACACAAACACGGTGCATCCGTCCTTAAGCCCAACAGTGAGTCATGTTACATGCAGCTAAGTCTGTCATATTCCAGGGCGGGAAGGGGAAAAAAAAACACAAAAAAAAAAAGTCCGACACCACAGAAGCTAAATATAGTGACATAGTACTACTGGGCCAGAGGATATTTTTACTGCGACTGTGAAGGATGGCACCACAAGAAGAACAACCGCGTGTGGAAATACTTGAACCACGCCTTCTAGCTCAGACTATTTTTACTGGATGTATATGTACATGTATACATACATATATACACATTCATATACACATGTACATAAATACATGTACCTGTATACACTATACACTATACACATACATACACAAATACATACATATATACACATTCATATGCACATGTACATAAATACACATACATTTATACATGTACATATACCTTTATACACTATACACATACATACACATATATATACATGTACATATACATATGAATTTATACACTATACACATATCTACATGTACATATACATATGAATGTATACACTATACACATATCTACATGTACATATACCTTTATACACTATATACATATATACATACATATATACACATACATATATATATGTACGTATACAAATGAATTTATACACTATACACATATATACATATACATATACACATGTACATAAATACACATACATATACAAATGTAAATATATACATGTACATACACACATATATATACATACATGTATACACATACATATATATATATGTACATATACATATACAATTATACACTATACACATATATACACATACAGTATACATATTTACACATACATATATATACATATACATTTATACACTATACACATATATACACATACATATACACTCGTATATGTATATATGTACATATACATTTATACACTATACGGATATATACATACATGTATACATATATACACATACATATATATGTACATAAAAATATACATTTATACACTATACACATATATACATACATACATATAATTATACGCTTTTCACATATATACACATACATATATACATATATATATATATATAAATATATACAATTATACACTATACACATATATACATACAGTATACATGTATAGATATATACACATACATATATACAAGTACATACATGTACAATTATACACTATACACATATATACACAAACATATATACAATTATACACTTTTCACATATATACACATACATATATACATGTATATATACAGTATATATATACACAATTATACACTATACACATATATATATACATACATATATACATGTACATTTACATTTATACACTATACAGATATATACATACATGTATACATATATACACATACATATATATGTACATAAAAATATACAATTATACACTATACACATATATACACATACAGTATACATGTATAAATATATACACATACATATATACATGTACATACATATACATTTATACACTATACACATATATACACATACATATATACAATTATACGCTTTTCACATATATACACATACATATATACATGTACATTTATACATATAGACACATACATATATACATGTACATAATTAATAGTTAAATGAGTTTTCTCTATGTTCATGACTATTTACATTGCAGATTGTCACTGAAGACATGAAAACTATGACACCTGTGAAGTGAAAAGCATTTCAGGTGACTACCTCGTCGTGAATCCCATCAAGGGTGTTCAAAGCAGTAATCCGAGCAAAGGGTGGCTATTTTGAAGAAACTACGATGTAAAACATGTTTTCAGTTTTTTTTGTTAAGTACTTAACTCCACACTCCATTCATAGTTTGGATGTGACAATCTCCAATGTAAATAGTCTGTACTGTACATAGAGCTCAAGTCATACAGAAGTTTCTTAAGCGCCAAAAAATATGACTAAAGTGGTGAAGCTGTATTTTCATTTGCACTTGCAGCCAATTAATTCATGGATTGTTTTCTTTGCTGACAGCCATATTTCAAACAGTTAAAAAACAAAACAAGCAAACATTCTAAAAAGGTGTACTTGTTTGTGCTACGGCGCCATCTGTTGGAGCAGTTCTCTTACTGCAGGTCCTGCAGTGTCCTTCCATCTAGTGATTTAAACCGGAAGTTAGAAGCGGCATCCTGTTTTCTAGCTGTCCAATTAATTACTACAAAGTTTGCACTTGTTTTAGTAGACACAAACTTTTAGTAGATGAGGCATATGTATTCGACACATCAGTTCCAGTTCCACGGGGCAATGGTTAGCACTTTGGATTTTGGAATTGGTAAAAACCCATAAGCTGCGAGGGTCAACACAGATCTGGCAACGATTGCTAAAGACTGGATACTTAGAAGTGAATGGGAACCGATGAGTACCATATTGAACTGATAGAGCCATACCTTTTTGCTGGAAACCGCTAGAACTCTAGAAATAAAACTGACTGGGCGGTTCAAGACCCACTATAGGTCTGGATTTGTTGAGGAACTAATGACTAACTGTTCCGCTTGAGCATAGGCACCGTACCACCAACTGATCAGGGTCGGGACACAGTTGTGCAGACTAATGACTAACTGTTCCCCTTGAGCATAGGCACCGTACCACCATCTGATCAGGGTCGGGACACAGGTGTGCAGACTAATGACTAACTGTTCCCCTTGAGCATAGGCACCGTACCACCAACTGATCAGGGTCAGGACACAGGTGTGCAGACTAATGACTAACTGTTCCCCTCGAGCATAGGCACCGTACCACCAACTGATCAGGGTCGGGACACAGGTGTGCAGACTAATGACTAACTGTTCCCCTTGACGATAGGCACCGTACCACCAACTGATCAGGGTCGGGACACAGTTGTGCAGACTAATGACTACCAGTTCCCCTTGAGCATAGACACCTTACCACCAACTGATCAGGGTCGGGACACAGGGGTGGAGACTAATGACTAACTGTTCTCCTTGACGATAGGCACCGTACCACCAACTGATCAGGGTCGGGACACAGTTGTGCAGACTAATGACTAACTGTTCCCCTCGAGCATAGACACCGTACCACCAAATGATCAGGGTCGGGACACAGTTGTGCAGACTAA
Source organism: Nerophis ophidion (assembly GCF_033978795.1). Lineage (NCBI taxonomy): Eukaryota > Metazoa > Chordata > Actinopteri > Syngnathiformes > Syngnathidae > Nerophis > Nerophis ophidion. The sequence continues at coordinate 7,093,510 of NC_084638.1, forward strand.
TGACTACCAGTTCCTCTTGAGCATCAACACCGTACCACCAACTGATCGGGGTCGGGACACAGTTGTGCAGACTAGTGACTAACTGTACCCCTCAAACATAGGCACTGTTCCACCAACTGATCAGGGTCGGGACACAGTTGTGCAGACTAATGACTACCAGTTCCCCTTGAGCATAGACACCGTACCACCAACTGATCAGGGTCGGGAGACAGTTGTGCAGACAAATGACTAACTTCCCCTCGAGCATAGGCACCGTACCACCAGCTGATCAGGGTCGGGACACAGTTGTGCAGACTAAGGACTACCAGTTCCCCTTGAGCATAGACACCTTACCACCAACTGATCAGGGTCGGGACACAGGGGTGGAGACTAATGACTAACTGTTCCCCTTGACGATAGGCACCGTACCACCAACTGATCAGGGTCGGGACACAGTTGTGCAGACTAATGACTAACTGTTCCCCTCGAGCATAGACACCGTACCACCAACTGATCAGGGTCGGGACACATAGTTGTGCAGACTAATGACTACCAGTTCCTCTTGAGCATCAACACCGTACCACCAACTGATCGGGGTCGGGACACAGTTGTGCAGACTAGTGACTAACTGTACCCCTCAAACATAGGCACTGTTCCACCAACTGATCAGGGTCGGGACACAGTTGTGCAGACTAATGACTACCAGTTCCCCTTGAGCATAGACACCGTACCACCAACTGATCAGGGTCGGGAGACAGTTGTGCAGACAAATGACTAACTTCCCCTCGAGCATAGGCACCGTACCACCAGCTGATCAGGGTCGGGACACAGTTGTGCAGACTAAGGACTACCAGTTCCCCTTGAGCATAGACACCTTACCACCAACTGATCAGGGTCGGGACACAGTTGTGCAGACTAATGACAAACTGTTCCCCTTGACGATAGACACCGTACCACCATCTGATCAGGGTCGGGACTCAGGTGTGCAGACTAATGAATAACTTCCCCTCAAGCATAGGCACCGTACCACCAACTGATCGGGGTCGTGACACAGGTGTGCAGACTAATGACTAACTGTTCCCCTCGAGCATAGGCACCGTACCACCATCTGATCAGGGTCGGGACACAGCTGTGCAGACTAATGACTAACTGTGCCCCCCAAGCATAGGCACCGTACCACCAACTGATCAGGGTCGGGACACAGGTGTGCAGACTAATGACTAACTGTTCCCCTCGATCATAGGCACCGTACTACCAACTGATCAGGGTCGGGACACAGTTGTGCAGACTAATGACTAACTGTACCCCTCAAGCATAGGCACTGTTCCACCGACTGATCAGGGTCGGGACACAGCTGTGCAGACGCCCCCAAACTCTGACATGCTACTAACTGTAGAAGAGGACACTTCCTAGAGACCTATAAAGTACTTAGTTACAATAGAACAGGACACGGAGGTGGAGACACTGACCGGAGGCAGCCGGTGGAATTGCGGAGGACCTGGGAGGAGTGCAGATGTAATTTTCGGTCCTCTTGCGTGTGGGGCGAAGTGTCCCAGCCCGAGTGGGGGATGATCACGGCATTAGTCAGAACCGCCAGGGCATCCTGGATGATTGGCATCTTCAGGCCGTCGCACGATGAGAGGTTCCATAGAACACCTGCGGAAGAAGGGAGAGAAGCGGGCTTAAGGCAATGGGGCTGAAACTCCATTTATCTGTGGGCCGCGGTGGGGAGAGTTGGGGTGTGGCTGGGCTGGACAAAGTATGGACTCCTGCATCTGTGTCTTCTAAATGATGATCCTAAACTATGGTAAGTAATTATAAATGTTACTTTTATAAACATGTTTTACATTTTCCCACCGCTGAGTTACCCTAAGGATGATCAGAGACACTTCTGCTTGCTTACGTCCAAGAAGACCGAGGTAACGGACACCTCGGTCTCCTTGGACGTATCCTCGCTCATCCATGCGGACTGGACACTGTCCGAGAGTTGGTGGGCGGCCGAGGGTGGAGTTGGCTCTCTCGGTTGCTTTGTTGGGTCTGCTCCCGTCTCTGGCCATGCTCCCCCCAGCCCAGCAGACGATGGCCTGGAACACCGCCAAGGCCACCACAGTCTATATGTTTTTGTTTTGTTGTTGTTGTTTTACTTTTCATGTCCTTTGTGTTCTTTGATGCTTCGTTCTTACACACATGCTTATGTTTAAGCAGAGGGCCACAACATATGGGCCTGCAGTCCACTACTATGGGCCTGCGGTCTGCACAATATAGGCCAGGTGAATGCAAAATTTGGGCATGAATGCTGGAAAATATGGGCCTGTGTTATGAACAATATGGGCCTGCAGAATGCAAATTATGGTCACGCGGTATGCAAATTATGGGCCTGCATGATGGAGAACGTAGGCCTGCGGAGTGCGAAGTATGGGCATGCGGTATGCAAAATATGGGCCTGCATGCTGGAATATATGGGCCTGCTATATGCAACACATGGGCCCGCAGAATGCAAAAATTGGCCCGCAGAATGCAAAATATGGGCGTGCTGAGTGGAGAACGTGGGCCTGTGGTCTGCAAAATATGGGCCTGATGATTGCAAAATAAGGGCTTGCATGCTTGAAAACATGGGCCTGTGATATGCAACATATGGGCCTGCAGCCCACTACTATGGGCCCTGCGGTCTGCAATATGTGGGCCTGCGGTCTGCACAATATAGGCCAGGTGAATGCAAAATTTGGGCTTGCATGCTGGAAAATATGGGCCTGTGTTATGAACAATATGGGCCTGCAGAATGCAAATTATGGTCATGCGGTATGCAAATTATGGGCCTGTATGATGGAGAATGTAGGCCTGCGGAGTGCGAAGTATGGGCATGCGGTATGCAAAATATGGGCCTGCATGCCGGAATATATGGGCCTGCTGTATGCAAAATATGGGCCCGCAGAATGCAAAAATTGGCCCGCAGTGTGCAAAATATGTGCGTGCTGAGTGGAGAACGTGGGCCTGTGGTCTGCAAAATATGGGCATGATTGCAAAATAAGGGCTCGCATGCTTGAAAACATGGGCCTGTGATATGCAACATATGGGCCTGCAGTCCACTACTATGGGCCCTGCGGTCTGCAATATATGGGCCTGCGGTCTGCACAATATAGGCCTGGTGAATGCAAAATATGGGCCTGTATGCTGCAGAATATGGGCCTGCAAAGTGAAAAATATGGGCATGTGCTATGTAAATTTTAGGCCTGCATGCTGGAGAATATAGGCCTGCGGAGTGCAAAATATGGGGATGCGGTATGCAAAATATGGGGGGCTGGGGATGTGGTTCAGGTCAGGACTCTGTGCAGGCCAGTCAAGTTCATCCACACCATATTCCGTCATCCATGTATTTATTCCACTTATGGGTTTTTTTGTAAAAATATTTTCAAAATGTGCATGCCCAATATATATATATATATATATATATATATGTATATATTGTGTTTTTTATGTTGGTTTAATAAGTAAAAAAAAAACACAAAAACTTTTTTTTAATCAATTTTTTTTAATTTTTATTATTTCTTGTGCGGTTGGGGTTGGGGACCACTACTTTAGGGGGACTGAACCTCCTAGAACTGCAGAACACTTAAAAAAAAAAACACAACAGAAAGCGGGGCTTTATCCGTATTAAAAGTTCTAGCAACCTTTTTTGATGAATCAACTCTCATTAAAAATAAAATAAAATATGCAAACACTTGTGTTGTGTGGTTGATCCAAGGTTATGCAGATGTATCCTCATTAATATGCGCATACATTCTCAGAGAGCAACTGTGACCGATAAGACCAAAAAATATCTTTAAGTTGATGAGTGAGGTTCTGAAAACGTCTACTTGTTGTCCTTGGGTCAACGCCAATAATCAAGTCAACCGCACGCAAATAATCATTTTCAGCGCAGTTGACCTCGGCTTTGTTGAACGCCGGCGTCCTCATGTGTGGACGTTGCTACTCACATCAATGCGAGAGCGAGAAGAGAGTCGTTAAAAGGACAAACAGTAATTAGCGGGGAATCTGCCGTCTTTTCTCATGCTCACCGCGTCTCTCTGAAGGAGCAAAACACTTTTTGAATGTAATTACAAAGTCTGAATAGGTTTTTTTGTTAGTCCTCAAGGGCCTAATACATATACATATATACATACATATATATATATATAATTTTTAGGTAACTATTACTGCGACCTGAAAAGAAATTTGAAGTTTTTGTTCGAAAAATCCTAAAAGACGGAACAAAAGTGTGCGGAGTGGAAACACGAACACGCCGATGGTTTGACGCCGCCTGCCTCACGTTTGCTTTGGACTGCGTTAGTATGACATCATCCGCTTCAGGAGGGAAGCAGAGTGGGGCTTTTTATCTTTCATCTGACACACACACACACACACACACACACACACACACACACACACACACACACACACACACACACACACACACACACACACACACACACACACACTGATGAAGGGGGTTAATTGCCTCATCCTTACATCACGAGCGGCAGGAGGTTACAAATGAAGACTTTCTTTGTCCCTGCATATCTCACCCGGGCTTCCTTCTCATTTCCGCCTCCTGCATCATAACGTCGCATTTTTTTCGGGATGGCGTCCGTCACAAGTGGTGACTTCCTTCAGCCACAAAATAAAAGCCCACATTTTCTCCGATCTGACGTTTTTTGGGCAACATTTTTGCAGTTTCGGGCAGCCGTCGTCCACATTTGTCTTCCTTTGCCTGACACGAAGTCACCACTCCATCAGTGTAGATATTGGGTGTCACTATGTAAAAGCGCTTTGAGTCACTAGAGAAAAGCGCTATATAAATCTAATTCACGTCACTTTGACAAGTTCACGTTATTACCGTGTAATTACCGTGTTATTAACATGTCAACATTTGTAACCTTCTACAGTAATGATCTTATTAAAGTGTATTTGCAGCATTTTATAGAAATTATAATATTAACATGTAATTAACATGTTATCATTCTATTTTTTCATAGTAATTAACATATTGTAGCGTTTTTTTATAGTAATTGTTAATGTGTAATTGACATCCATCCATCCATTTTCTACCGCTTGTCCCTTACGGGGTGGCGGGGGGCGCTGGCGCCTATCTCAGCTACAATCGGGCGGAAGGCGGGGTACACCCTGGACAAGTCGTGTGTGTAATTGACATGTTATTTGTAATGTTTTATAGTAATTATCTTATTTATGAACGTGTAATTAACATGTGAATATTTGCAACTTTTATAGTAATTATATTAAAGTGTAAATAATATATTGTAACGTTTCATAGTAATTGTTAACGTGTAATTAACATGTTATTTGTAATGTTTTATAGTAATTATGTTAATGTGTAATTAACGTGTTAATATTTGTCATCTTTTATAGTATATATGTTAACGTGTCATTAACATGTTATTTGCAACGTTTTATAGTAATTATGCTATTAAAGTGTAAATAACATATTGTAGCGTTTCATAGTAATTGTTAACGTGTAATTAACATATTTGTAATGTTTTATAGTAAATATGTTAATGATGTGTAATTAACATGTTATTTGTCATCTTTTATAGTAATTATGTTAACGTGTAATTAACATGTTGATATTTGCAACGTTTTATAGTAATTATGCTATTAAAGTGTAAATAACATATTGTAGCGTTTTATAGTAATTGTTAACGTGTAATTAACATATTTGTAATGTTTTATAGTAAATATGTTAATGATGTGTAATTAACATGTTAATATTTGTCATCTTTTATAGTAATTATGTTAACGTGTAATTAACATGTTGATATTTGCAACGTTTTATAGTAATTATGCTGTTAGTGTAAATAACATTGGAACGTTTCATAGTAATTAACATGTTATTATTTGTAATGTTTTATAGTAATTACGTTAATGTGTAATTAACATGTTAATATTTGCAACTTTTATAGTAATTATGATATTAAAGTGTAAATAATATATTGTAACGTTTCAGAGTAATTGTTAATGTGTAATTAACATATTTGTAAAGTTTTATAGTAAATATGTTAATGTGAAATTTGCATGTTAATATTTGTCATCTTTTATAGTAATTATGTTAATGTGTAATTAACATGTCGATATGTACAACGTTTTATAGTAATTATGCTATTAAAGTGTAAATAACATATTGTAAAGTTTCATAGCAATTGTTAACGTGTAATTAACATGTTATTTGTAATGTTTTATAGTAATTATGTTAATGTGTAATTAACATGTTAATATTTAATTATATATTTTATTAACGTTTAATAGTAATTATGATATTAAAGTGTTATTTACATATTATTGCAATGTTTCATAGCAATATTTATGGTGTAATTAGCATGTTATTATTTGTAATGTTTTATAGTAAATATGTTAATGATGTGTAATTAACATGTTAATATTGTTCATCTTTATAGTAATTACGTTAACGTGTAATTAACATGTTTTATAGTAATTATCTTATTCATGAACGTGTAATTAACATGTTAATATTTGCAACGTTTAATAGTAATTATGATATTAACGTGTAATTTACATATTATTGCAATGTTTCATAGCAATATTAATGGTGTAATTAGCATGTTAATATTTGTCATCTTTTATAGTAATTATGTTAAAAGCGTGTAATTAACATGTTATTTGCAACGTTTTATAGTAATTATGCTATTAAAGTGTAAATAACATATTGTAACGTTTCATAGTAATTGTTAGTGTAATTAACATGTTATTATTTGTAATGTTTTATAGTAACTATGTTAATGTGTAATTAACATGTCAATATTTGCAACTTTTATAGTAATTATATTAAAGTGTAAATAATATATTGTAACGTTTCATAGCAATTGTTAACGTGTAATTAAGATATTTATTGTAATGTTTTATAGTAAATATGTTAATAATGTGTAATTAACATGTTAACAAAAAAAACATGCTAATATTTGTCATCTTTTATAGTAATTATGTTAACGTGGAATTAAAATGTTGATATTTGTAATGTTTTATAGTAATTATCTTATTTATGAACGTTTAATTAACATGTTAATATTCTCAACGTTTAATAGTAATTATGATATTAACGTGTAATTTACATATTATTGTAATGTTTCATAGCAATATTTATGGTGTAATTAGCATGTTATTACTTGTAATGTTTTATAGTAATTATGTTAATGATGTGTAATTAACATGTTAATATGTGTCATCTTTTATGGTAATTATGTTAATAACGTGTAATTAACTTGTTGATATTTGTAATGTTTTATAGTAATTATCTTATTCATGAACGTGTAATTAACATGTTAATATTCTCAACGTTTAATAGTAATTTTGATATTAACGTGTAATTTACATATTATTGCAATGTTTCATAGCAATATTTATGGTGTAATTAGCATGTTATTACTTGTAATGTTCTATAGTAATTATGTTAATGATGTGTAATTAACATGTTAATATTTGTCATCTTTTATACTAATTGTGTTAACGTGTAGTTAAAATGTTACCATTTGCAACTTTTTATAGTAATTATGAAATTAAAGTGTAAATAATACATTGTGACGTTTAATGGTATTTGTTAACGTGTTATTAACATATTTGTAATTTTTATAGTAAATATGTTAATGTGTAATTAACATGTTATTTGCAACATTTTAGTAATTATATTAACGTATAATTAACATATTGTAACGTTTCAAGGTAATTCTTAACATGTAATTAACATATTTGTAACGTTTCATAGTAATTATGTTAATAACGTGTAATTAACACGTTATTTGCAACGTTTGAGTAATTTTGACATTAACGTGTAATTAACATATTGTAACGTTTAAAGGTCATTGTTAACGTGTAATTAACATATTTGCAATGTTTTATAGTAATTATGTTAACAACATGTTAATGTTTGCAAAGTTTTATAGTAATTTTGATATTAACGTGTAATTAACATATTGTAGCGTTTCACAGTAATTGTTCACAGGTGATTAACATGTTATGTTTTATAGTAATTATATTAACGTGTAATTAACATGTTAATATTTGCAACGTTTTACAGTAATTATGATATTAACATGCAAATAACATTATTGTAATGTTTCAAGGTAAATGTTAACGTGTAATTAACATATTTGTAATGTTTTATAGTAATTATGTTAACGTGTTCAACATGTTAATATTTGCAACGTTTAATAGTAATTATGATATTAAAGTGTAATTAACATATTGTAACGTTTCATAGTAATTGTTAACATGTAATTAACATATTTGTAATGTTTTATAGCAATTATCTTATTAATGAACGTGTAATTAACATGTTAATATTTGCAACGTTTTATAGTAATTATATTAACGTGCGATTAACATATTTGTAATGTTTTATAGTAATTATGCTAACATGTAATTAACATAATATTGTAACGTTTCAAGGTAATTCTTAACGTGTAATTATCATATTGTAACGTTTCACAGTAATTTTAACATGTAATTAACATATTTGTAATGTTTTATAGTAATTATCTTATTAATGAACGTGTAATTAACATGTTAATATTTGCAATGTTTTTATAGTAATTATATCAATGTGTAATTAACATATTTGTAATGTTTTCTAGTAATTATGCTAACGTGTAATTAACATGTTGATATTTGCAACGTTTATTAGTCATGATATTAACGTGTAATTAACATACAACGTTTCATAGCAATTGTTTGTGTAATCACCATATTATTTGTAATGTTTTATAGTAATTATGTTAATGTGTAATTAACATGTTAATATTTGCAACTTTTTACAGCAATTAGGATAATAACGTGTAATTAACATATTATTGCAACATTTCATAGTAATTGTTGATGTGGAATTAACACATTGCAACGTTTTATAGTAGTGTGAATTAATGAAGTGAATTATATTTATATAGCGCTTTTCTCTAGTGACTCAAAGCGCTTTACATAGTGAAACCCAATATCTAAGTTACATTTAAACCAGTGTGGGTGGCACTGGGAGCAGGTGGGTAAAGTGTCTTGCCCAAAGACACGACAGCAGTGACTAGGATGGCGGAAGCGGGAATCGAACCTGCAACCCTCAAGTTGCTGACACGGCCACTCTACCAACCGAGCTATGCCGCCCATCTATTTGGGCATTCCCCGATTACATAGCTGCAGGTGCTTCTAAGGGGCGGGGTCTCATCATACAGCAGCCATACTGGGCCATAAGCAGTTCGAGCAAAAGGTGCTTGGAGCGGTGTCGGGTTTGCCCCCTCTGGCTGTCCATTTATATAATATATATATGAAATTCTGTATGGCGTTGGAATGAGCGGGAGAAAGACCGACAAAGGGGGAGTCAAGAGTCTTTGAGAGAAACTAGAGCACGTTCTGTCGGCGTCTGATCAGTTTTTTTAGCTGATTAATTTGTGACGGGAGGGATTTTGGTGCCCTGTGCCTTCAATTGCTGTTCTAATTCAAATGCTAATCTCCTCTAAGAGTGAGACCGCTTCATTGAAGGACTTTCATCAGATGCTCCTCTCTGCATACGCATGAAGCTTTAGTGCGGGGGGAAAATGTCATTGGATGCGGGAATGAAGTGATAGGACCCCCCCCCCCACACATGGCGTGTGCGTTGGTAAAGTATTATTTGGAAAGACTAACCCTGATATGTTCATAATAAGATTGCTTTTTGATGCAAATCTGAATCAAAGAGTGAGGATGTCTGTGACAGTTTGTTTTAGTTTTTCCTCTGTGTGTCTTTAGTATTTTCTGTTTTTAGTTCCTGACAGCGCTCTAATTTGGTCCGTTTCCTGTTTTTCCCCCTGTGCGCTGTTTTCCCCTCAGTTTGGCACCTGGCCACACCTGGTGTCAATCAGCCCGATTCCTATTTTACCTGCTTTGTTCCTCCAGTCAGTGCTGGATTATTGTCATGTATTGTCGCTCCCGCCGTGTCGTGTCTTTGCAGCGTAGCGGTAAGCTATATTTGTTAGATGTATGTAGCTTACTGTTTTTTTTGTTCCCTGCTTCCAGTTTGTTTTCATATTACAAGTACGACTTCTGTTTTTCTTCTCGCTACCTGCTAGCTTCCACGCTAGGCCCCTTTTGTTTCTGCTAACTTCCATGCTAAGTTCCTTTTGTTTCCTAGCTCCCATGCTAGCTCTCTAATTTGGCGTTTTCTGTTGTACCCCTTTTGTTTGTTCTTGTCTTAGCATTTATATTAAATCGTGTTTTCCTGCAAAATGCCTCCCTCCTTCTCTGCATGTTGGGGTTCGTCTACAACAAACTCTGACAATGTGCCTGTTGTTGTGGCCGGGTGAATCTACGCAATGTATCCCTAGATTTAAACACTGTACATTTTCTAAACCTAAAATTATAATACTTTTGAAGAGGGCGGGGAGTAACAAGTTTTCCTTCCAAGCTCCTTCTCTGCTGGCCTAACATAAATCATGATCATCGATGAACAAAATCTCATTTTAAACTACTTTCCGTAAAGTATTCGTTATATTCCAATGTCGCTTGTTTTTTACGTTCGAACTTTGAGCCAATCAGCATGCAGCTAGCTTGGTGCCAGTTGCGATAGCCAGTCCGATCACCAGTTTTTTGTCAGAAGTGATTAGATACTCACTTGTCACTCCCGAGTGAGAATCCCATCACAAGTTGTAAGTCGCGAAAAGCAGGAAGGGCCCCCGGAGCCATACCCGGCAAGCGGGGAAATCATCGGTTCTCACTTTTTTTTTTTTTTAACCCACAAAGAAAAAGTTTAAATGTTTTATATATTTAATTTTACAAATTTAATATGTTCTTTCCAATGATTTAAATTGACGGTACCATGTAAGGTATGTTTTAAATGCTGAGCAACAGCTCTCCGAGGTATGAAGACTCCTTTTAAACAGATTTTTTTTTAGTCATTTTACAAATTTTTTTCCACTCTGCTTGATTTAAAAATAAAACTGTTGCTGACTACCACAAATTATGTTTTTGATTTATTTTAGTGTTCCTTAAAGCCACAAAAACTATAATTTTTTTGTCCTGTCTGTGACACTTGTGTGGCATAATAATGCCGGATCTGTTCTTCCAGGGATGTGTCGGACAAGAACACAGCGTAAGGTAAGATGAAAAGCATTTATCAAACTAATAAAACAGGCTAGAACGAAAACACTGGAGCTAACAAGATAAGGCAAACAAATGGCGCTAGCATGGGAGCTAGGGAAACAAAGAAACACTAACAACTTGGCACAAAGGCACAAAAAGGCGAAAGAAAACAATTAGCATGAGAGCTAGGAATAAAACAAAGCGCAGCGCGAGAGCTAGCGAGTATAAGCACGGAAAGCAAGTCATCGACTGTTGCGTGAAAGCAAAGTAGGATCCGAGACAGAAGAACGAAAAGGGGCGGACTTAAATAAGGCAGCAATCACAAAGAACAGGTGTGCGTAAACGGAGAGTAGCAGGTGGAGCTAATAAACAAGCAACAAAGGCATTCATTGGCAGACTATAATACAAAAATGGAACCAAACAAGAAAAATGGTATGATCCGACCATCGGATCACAACAATGTCTGTCATATTTGCTTTTTCCCTACCAAAGCGAACAACTGAATGAACAAATCTGGTAACTCCATAAGGTGTGATAGCAAAATTACTTGTACTCGTTTTAATAGATGATGTTCTTTGAACTGGGTACCAAAAGTTGTTTATTGGGCTCAGGAATGTGACACTTAGCAAGAGATCTATTATCTGATCAAGCTCTGTCTCCTGTGTCTTTGATGTAACATGTGGACTTTAGTTGACCTGGGCATATGTGTCATTTATTCTTGACCCCCAACAGAGCTAAATTGTTCCCCTTTCCTGAGTGACCCCCCCCCCCCTCCTCTGGGCAAACGACACCCCCTCCCCTTCACAGGACTTTGGGTATTCATTCCACTGGTGTGCTGTATGTAAATGAGCATGGAGGGTGGGTTTTCTGAGAATGTATACTTGTCATGTCAAATTCTAAAGGAGTTTAGAACAAGCTGGAACGAACGGATGTGTGGTTCTGGTTTGGTCTCGCTTCGCAAAGCTTGTTATTGTTTGTTCGTTACTTTAATAAATCATTTTAAAGCTATTTGTCACTAAAGGATCGTCTTTAAGAAAATTTCCACGACAAGTGATATGCTTGTTTTCCCAAATTCTGCCAACATAAAGTTGAGTGGAAACTCAAAAGTACGTCCAAAAGGAAAACTACCACCAACTCGCACACCATCTGCGGATATTGATGGGGACCAGACAACTGATGCCAGGGATTGTCATTGGTAAGTTGATGATAAAATACTTGATTTTCAAGGAGAAAAGACATGGTCTGGTGGTCTACTGGTGCAGATGGTTCTTGTGATAGTGTTTCTTCCCCTGGCTCCTCCGTACTCAGCCATGCATTCGTTTTGAAGACTGACCGACTTCGATTACGGAAGGTATTCATCTCACCTGTTAGGAGTTCGCGGATCTCCACATCCGTGGTCTTCCGGAGTAGTCGGACCAAAGCCGGTATCCCCCCGCAGTTCTTCAGCGCGATCTTGTTGTCGTCGTTGGCCTTCCCGTAAACCAGGTTCCGCAAAGCTCCACAGGCACTGCGGTGCACGTCGGTCATGCGGTGGTCCAGCAGGTCCACCAGAAGCTGGATGCCTCCCTGTTGCCGAATCTTGGGTCAAAAGAAGAGGTGTTCTTGTAAGAATGGAATATGCATGCATGCATTTGGGGTAGAAGTACATAATCTGCCCGTCCATCCATCCATGCATCTTCTTGCTCTTATCCGAGGTCGGGTCTCGGGGGCAGCAGTTTAAGTAGAGAAGCTTAGATCTCCCTCTCCCCAGCTACTTCGTCCGACTCCTCCCAGGGATCCCGAGGTGTTCCCAGGCCAGCTGGGAGAAAGACCCAGGACACATTGGAGAGACTTTCTCATAGTCTCCTACCGGTTGGACCTAAACCCGACCCCGGGGGAGCATCCGGGACCACTAATCTGGCTCCTCTCAATGCGGAGGAGCAGAGGCTCCTTCTGATTGACAGATCTTCTCACTCTAAGAGAGAGAGCCCTGCCACCCTCC
>NC_084638.1:7109072-7144072 GCF_033978795.1 Nerophis ophidion
AGTGACAAAACCGGTCAGAAAACGTATTTTAAAATGACTTAAAAACCATAACAAAAACAAAAGGACACAAACTAAAACCTTTTACAGCACAAACGTAGCACAAATGATGGGGACAAGAGACCAAAAGGGTCCGAAAATGTATTTTAAAATAACTTAAAAACCGTACCAAAAACTTCACGACACAAACTAATTTTTTTCAGCACAAACAATGGGGACAAACGACGTCACGAGTCAAAAAACTTATTTTAAAATAAGTTAAAAACCGTCACGGCATGATCTAAAATGTTTACAGCACAAACGTAGCACAAAAAATGGGGGAAAATGACGTCACAAATTAGAAAAAGTATTTTAAAATAACTTAAAAACCATAACAAAAACAAAACGGCACAAACTAAAACATTCTACAGCACAAATGTAGCACAAACGATGGGGACAAGTAACAAAACCGGTCAGAAAACGTATTTTCAAAAAACTTAAAAACCATAACAAAAACAAAACGACAAACTTAAACCTTCTACAGCACAAACGTAGCACAAATGATGGGAACAACTGACCAAAAGTGTCAGAAAATTTATTTTAAAATAACTTAAAAACCGTACCAAAAACTTAACGACACAAAGTCATTTTTTTCAGCACAAACGTAGCAAAAACAATGGGGACAAACGACGTAACGAGTCAAAAAACGTATTTTAAAATAAGTTAAAAACCATAACGGCATAATCTAAAATGTTTACAGCACAAACGTAGCACAAAAAATGGGGGAAAATGTCATCACAAATTAGAAAAAGTATTTTAAAATAACTTAAAAAACATAACATAAACAAAACGGCACAAACTAAAACATTCTACAGCACAAATGTAGAACAAACGATGGGGACAAGTGACAAAACCGGTCAGAAAACGTATTTTAAAATAACTTAAAAACCGTACCAATAACTTAACGACACAAACTAATTTTTTACATCACAAACGTAGCACAAACAATGGGGACAAACAACATTAAAAGTAAAAAATCATATTCTAAAATAACTTAAAAACCGTACCAAAAACTTAACGACACAAACTAATTTTTTACATCACAAACGTAACACAAACATTGGGGACAAACGACATCACGAGTCAAAAAACATATTTTAAAATGAGTTAAAAACCGTAACGGCATAATCTAAAATGTTTACAGCACAAACGTAGCACAAACATTGGGGACAAGTGACAAAACGGGTCAGAAAACGTATTTTAAAATAAGTTAAAAACCGTAATGGCAGAATCTAAAATGTTTACAGCAAAAACGTAACACAAACAATGGGGACAAACGACATCACGAGTCAAAAAACATATTTTAAAATAACTTAAAAACCGTAACGGCATAATGTAAAATGTTTACAGCACAAACGTAGCACAGACGATGGGGACAAGTGACAAAACGGGTCAGAAAACGTATTTTAAAATAACTTAGAAACCCTAACAAAAACAAAACGACACAAACTAAAACCTTTTACAGCACAAATGTAGCACAAATGATGGGAACAAGTGACCAAAAGTGTCAGAAAATTTATTTTAAAATAACTTAAAAACCGTACCAAAAACTTAACGACACAAAGTCATTTTTTTCAGCACAAACGTAACACAAACAATGGGGACAAACGACGTCACGAGTCAAAAAACTTATTTTGAAATAAGTTAAAAACCGTAACAGCATAATCTAAAATGTTTACAGCACAAATGTAGTACAAAAAATGGGGGAAAAATGACGTCACAAATCAGAAAAAGTATTTTAAAATATCTTAAAAACCATAACAAAAACGGCGCAAACTAAAACATTCTACAGCACAAACGTAGCACAAACAATGGGGACAAGTGACAAAAGGGGTCAGAAAACGTATTTTAAAATAACTTAAAAACTGTACCAAAAACTTAACGACACAAACTCATTTTTTACAGCACAAACATAGCACAAACAATGGGGAAAAATTATGTCACAAGTCAAAAAACATTTTAAAATAACTTAAAAACCCCAAATAAAACATAACGGCACAAACTAAAAAAATGTACATCACAAACGTAGCACCAACGTTGGGGACAAGTGACAAAAGGGGTCAGAAAACGTCATTTAAAAAAAACTTAAAAACCGTACCAAAAACTTAATGACACAAACTCATTTTTTACATCACAAACGTAGCACAAACAATGGGGACAAACGACATCACGAGTCAAAAAACATGTTTTAAAATAAGTTAAAAACCGTAACGGCAAAATCTAAAATGTTTTCATCACAAAAGTAGCACAGACGATGGGGACAAGTGACAAAACGGGTCAGAAAACGTATTTTAAAATAACTTAAAAACCCTAACAAAAACAAAACGACACAAACTAAAACCTTTTACAGCACAAACGTAGCACAAATGATAGGAACAAGTCACCAAAAGTGTCAGAAAATTTATTTTAAAATAACTTAAAAACCGTACCAAAAACTTAACGACACAAAGTCCTTTTTTTCAGCACAAATGTAACACAAACAATGGGGACAAACGACGTCACCAGTCGAAAAACGTATTTTAAAATAAGTTAAAAACCGCAACGGCATGATCTAAAATGTTTACAGCACAAACGTAGCACAAAAAATGGGGGAAAATGACGTCACAAATTAGAAAAAGTATTTTAAAATAACTTAAAAACCATAACAAAAACAAAACGGCACAAACTAAAACATTCCGCAGCACATATGTAGCACAAACGATGGGGACAAGTGACAAAACCGGTCAGAAAATGTATTTTAAAATAACTTAAAAACCATAACAAAAACAAAACGACACAAACTTAAACCTTCTACAGCACAAACGTAGCACAAATGATGGGAACAAGTGACCAAAAGTGTCAGAAAATATATTTTAAAACAACTTAAAAACCGTACCAAAAACTTAATGACACTAACTCATTTTTTAAAGCACAAAAAACGTAACACAAACAATGGGGACAAACGACATCACGAGTCAAAAAACATGTTTTAAAATAAGTTAAAAACCGTAACGGCATGATCTAAAATGTTTACAGCACAAACGTAGCACAAAAAATGGGGGAAAATTACGTCAAAAATTAGAAAAAGTATTTTAAAATAACTTAAAAACCATAACAAAAACAAAATAGCACAAACTAAAACATTTTACAGCACAAACATAGCGCGAACGATGGGGACAAGTGACAAAAGTGGTCAAAAAACGTATTTTAAAATAACTTAAAAACCTTACCAAAAACTTAACGACACAAACTCCTTTTATACAGCACAAATGTAGCACAAAAAATGGGGGAAAATTACGTCAAAAATTAGAAAAAGTATTTTAAAATAACTTAAAAACCATAACAAAAACAAAACGGCACAAATTAAAACATTTTACATCACAAACGTAGCACCAACGATGGGGACAAGTGACAAAAGGGGTCAGAAAACGTCATTTAAAATAACTTAAAAACCTTACCAAAAACTTAACGACACAAACTATTTTTTTACAGCACAAACGTAGCACAGACGATGGGGACAAGTGACGAAACGGGTCAGAAAACGTATTTTAAAATAAGTTAAAAACCCTAACAAAAAAACGTAACATCTTGAATGAAATGGTTTGAAATTTAGTTTAAGCCCAGTTTTGACTATTTTATCTAATTTTTTAAGTCTTTTCAGCCTGTAAGACTTTGGTTTTAGTTAGCATCCTCAACAGGACAATCAAGACTTTTGCCTCAAACGAGGCCTCGGGTAAACACCATGATTGTGTGTGTGTGTGTGTGTGTGTGTGTGTGTGTGTGTGTGTGTGTGTGTGTGTGTGTGTGTGTGTGTGTGTGTGTTAGGAAGTGGAGAAGAAAGTCCAAGTTGGATGAGAGAAGAGTGGATAAAAGGAGTTTCCAGATATTGATAAAAGTGTCCCAGGGAGACTCATCACTAATCAAAATAGATCCAAGCACTTTCTTTCTTGGGAGCAACCGTCTAAAATGTGCTAATTCCTGTTTTGGAGTTGTAATTCGGGAGTTAGGACTCGGGCGAGACCCTATTGTCGGGTACGGCAACCGGAAAATGTTGAAAGAGCCATAATTGGACCAGAAATACAAAATAACAAATCTTTCTGGAGCCGCAAAAAATTAAGTCTTATATAAGTGTTATAATGAAGGCAACACATGATGTAAGTGTCTATATTAGCCTACTATCAAAATGACTTTAAAAGTCTTATATAAGTGTTATAATGAAGACAACACATGACGTAAGTGTCTATATTAGCCTACTATCAAAATGACTTTAAAAGTCTTATATAAGTGTTATAATGAAGGCAACACATGATGTAAGTGTCTATATTAGCCTACTATCAAAATGACTTTAAAAGTCTTATATACGCGTTATAATGAAGACAACACATTACGTAAGTGTCTATATTAGCCTACTATCAAAATGACTTTAAAAATCTTATATAAGTGTTATAATGAAGGCAACACATGATGTAAGTGTCTACATTAGCCTACTATCAAAATGACTTTAAAAGTCTCATATAAATGTTATAATGTAGACAACACATGATGTGTCTATATTAGCCTACTATCAAAATGACTTTAAAAGTCTTATATAAGTGTTATAATGAAGGCAACACATGATGTAAGTGTCTATATTAGCCTACTATCAAAATGACTTTAAAAGTCTTATATACGCGTTATAATGAAGACAACACATGACGTAAGTGTCTATATTAGCCTACTATCAAAATGACTTTAAAAGTCTTATATAAGTGTTATAATGAAGACAACACATCACGTAAGTGTCTATATTAGCCTACTATCAAAATGACTTTAAAAGTCTCATATAAATGTTATAATGTAGACAACACATGATGTGTCTATATTAGCCTACTATCAAAATGACTTTAAAAGTCTTATATAAGTGTTATAATGAAGGCAACACATGATGTAAGTGTCTATATTAGCCTACTATCAAAATGACTTTAAAAGTCTTATATAAGTGTTATAATGAAGGCAACACATGATGTAAGTGTCTATATTAGCCTACTATCAAAATGACTTTAAAAGTCTTATATAAGTGTTATAATGAAGACAACACATCACGTAAGTGTCTATGTTAGCCTACTATCAAAATGACTTTAAAAGTCTCATATAAATGTTATAATGTAGACAACACATGATGTGTCTATATTAGCCTACTATCAAAATGACTTTAAAAGTCTTATATAAGTGTTATAATGAAGGCAACACATGATGTAAGTGTCTATATTAGCCTACTATCAAAATGACTTTAAAAGTCTTATATAAGTGTTATAATGAAGGCAACACATGATGTAAGTGTCTATATTAGCCTACTATCAAAATGACTTTAAAAGTCTTATATAAGTGTTATAATGAAGACAACACATCACGTAAGTGTCTATGTTAGCCTACTATCAAAATGACTTTAAAAGTCTCATATAAATGTTATAATGTAGACAACACATGATGTGTCTATATTAGCCTACTATCAAAATTACTTTAAAAGTCTTATATACGCGTTATAATGAAGACAACACATGACGTAAGTGTCTATATTAGCCTACTATCAAAATGACTTTAAAAGTCTTATATAAGTGTTATAATGAAGACAACACATGATGTGTCTATATTAGTCTACTATCAAAATGACTTTAAAAGTTGTATATTTGTGTTATAATGAAGGCAACACATGATGTAAGTGTCTATATTAGCCTACTATCAAAATTACTTTAAAAGTCTTATATACGCGTTATAATGAAGACAACACATGATGTAAGTGTCTATATTAGTCTACTATCAAAATGACTTTAAAAGTCTTATATACATGTTATAATGAAGGCAACACATGATGTAAGTGTCTATATTAGCCTACTATCAAAATTACTTTAAAAGTCTTATATACGCATTATAATGAAGACAACACATGATGTAAGCGTCTATATTAGTCTACTATCAAAATGACTTTAAAAGTTGTATATTAGTGTTATAATGAAGACAACACATTACGTAAGTGTCTATATTAGCCTACTATCAAAATGACTTTAAAAATCTTATATAAGTGTTATAATGAAGGCAACACATGACGTAAGTGTCTATATTAGCCTACTATCAAAATGACTTTAAAAGTCTTATATAAGTGTTATAATGAAGGCAACACATGATGTAAGTGTCTATATTAGTCTACTATCAAAATGACTTTAAAAGTTGTATATTAGTGTTATAATGAAGACAACACATTACGTAAGTGTCTATATTAGCCTACTATCAAAATGACTTTAAAAATCTTATATAAGTGTTATAATGAAGGCAACACATGACGTAAGTGTCTATATTAGCCTACTATCAAAATGACTTTAAAAGTCTCATATAAATGTTATAATGTAGACAACACATGATGTGTCTATATTAGCCTACTATCAAAATTACTTTAAAAGTCTTATATACGCGTTATAATGAAGACAACACATGACGTAAGTGTCTATATTAGCCTACTATCAAAATGACTTTAAAAGTCTTATATAAGTGTTATAATGAAGACAACACATGATGTGTCTATATTAGTCTACTATCAAAATGACTTTAAAAGTTGTATATTTGTGTTATAATGAAGGCAACACATGATGTGTCTATATTAGCCTACTATCAAAATTACTTTAAAAGTCTTATATACGCATTATAATGAAGACAACACATGATGTAAGTGTCTATATTAGTCTACTATCAAAATGACTTTAAAAGTTGTATATTAGTGTTATGTCTATATTAGCCTACTATCAAAATGACTTTAAAAATCTTATATAAGTTTTATAATGAAGGCAACACATGACGTAAGTGTCTATATTAGCCTACTATCAAAATGACTTTAAAAGTTGTATATTAGTGTTATGTCTATATTAGCCTACTATCAAAATGACAAAATGACCATCGGATTTACGTATTGTCAGGAAAACGGCGGGAGACGTATCTCAAAAACAAGACACTCGTAAAATCCAAAGAACACGTTTGAAAAGTAACAGGAAAACGTTTGCATTTTGGTTTCCATCGGCTATTTTTAGTTCCTATCGGAACTGTTCCCTGCCTTGTTCTTCTTCTTGAACTTTGATCGTAATTTTTAGCTCACAAAAACTCACCGATTTTTGCAAGCACTTCTGGTCTGGTGAAATATTTGATGTTTTCCGGGTCCCGAACACCACATTTCAACATTGACTCTCTAGCGCCCCCCTTGAAAATGTTTTTAAAACTCTCCCTTCCCCATCGGATCCTGGTAAAAATCGCAAGAACCAACGTTTAAAAACTAACGGGAAGATGGCCATCTTGGTTTGGGTCGGCCATTTTTCGGCCAAACACTAACGAGCTCATCCTCGGGACTTTGACCAAATTGGGCGTGGTCATCATGTTGGGTACTAGACATATGGATTACGAAGGAATGTCGCTGACGTCATAGGAAGTGGGCGGGGCATAGCGCCAGACTGTGATATAATGGCTTCCCCAACAAAACGTCCAACATTTCTAACTCAACTCCGCAAACCTGAGTCCTGATCAGGCTTGGTACCTTCCGACCTTTGAAAAATCGTTGAATTCCACGAAGTAATGGCTTCCCCAACAAAACGTCCAACATTTCTAACTCAACTCCGCAAACCTGAGTCCTGATCAGGCTTGGTACCTTCCGACCTTTGAAAAATCGTTGAATTCCACGAAGTAATGGCTTCCCCAACAAAACGTCCAACATTTCTAACTCAACTCCGCAAACCTGAGTCCTGATCAGGCTTGGTACCTTCCGACCTTTGAAAAATCGTTGAATTCCACAAAGTATAAGAACAAAATGTATTTTAAATCCAAAGTTGTACTTGAATGGGTTTTATTCTCCATGCGGCAACAGACCAACACCCCCAACCAGCTGGAGGATTCTGAACACCGATATTAATGCGAGCCTAAAACGCAGTAACTTGGAATTGAAAAGATGAGGAAAAGAAGGCTTTTTTTCCAAACTAATAATGCTTTGATTTTAGTCCCGATGGAAAAACATGACAGGACTGGCGCCACATTAGCATAAAACGCCGTGGCGACGCTAGCTCCAGTAAATATAAGCAGAGATGGCATGCCCGCCTGCGGGTTATTTTCTGGGTTAATTGTCTAATAAGGCGTCAAATGTTAGGGCGGCGGATGTGTGTGTGTGTGTGTGTGTGTGTGTTGCACCTCATTAAAAACTACAGCGTCTATTTAGACCATGGGTGTCAAACTCTGGCCCGCGGGCCAAATATGGCTCGCCGTGTAATTTCATTTGGCCCTTGAGGCAATAATAAATTAACATTAGAACTGGCCCGCCGTCCATCCATCCATCCGCTTATCCGACGTCGGGTCGCGGGGGCAACAGCCTAAGCAGGGAAACCCAGACTTCCCTCTCCCCAGCCACTTAGTCTAGCTCTTCCCGGGGGATCCCGAGGCGTTCCCAGGCCAGCCGGGAGACATAGTCTTCCCAACGTGTCCTGGGTCTTCCCCGTGGCCTCCTACCGGTTGGACGTGCCCTAAACACATCCCTAGGGAGGCGTTCGGGTGGCATCCTGACCAGATGCCCGAACCACCTCATCTGGCTCCTCTCCATGTGAAGGAGCAGCGGCTTTACTTTGAGTTCCTCCCGGATGGCAGAGCTTCTCACCCTATCTCTAAGGGAGAGACCCACCACACGGCGGAAGAAACTCATTGTGGATCTTGTCCTTTCGGTCATAACCCAAAGCTCATGACCATAGGTGAGGATGGGAACGTAGATCGACCGGTAAATTGAGAGCTTTGCCTTCCGGCTCAGCTCCTTCTTCACCACAACGGATCGGTACAACGTCCGCATTACTGAAGACGCCGCACCGATCCGCCTGTCGATCTCACGATCCACTCTTCCCTCACTCGCGAACAAGACTCCTAGGTACTTGAACTCCTCCACTTGGAGCAGGGTCTCCTCCCCAACCCGGAGATGGCACTCCACCCTTTTCCGGGCGAGAACCATGGACTCGGACTTGGAGGTGCTGATTCTCATTCCGGTCGCTTCACACTCGGCTGTGAACCGATCCAGCGAGAGCTGAAGATCCCGGTCAGATGAAGCCATCAGGACCACATCATCTACAAAAAGCAGAGACCTAATCCTGCGGTCACCAAACCGGAACCCCTCAACGCCTTGACTGCGCCTAGAAATTCTGTCCATAAAAGTTCTGAACAGAATGGGTGACAAAGGACAGCCTTGGCGGAGTCCAACCCTCACTGGAAATGTGTTCGACTTACTACCGGCAATGCGGACCAAGCTCTGACACTGATCGTACAGGGAACGGACCGCCACAATAAGACAGTCCAGTACCCCATACTCTCTGAGCACTCCCCACAGGACTTCCCGAGGGACACGGTCGAATGCCTTCTCCAAGTCCACAAAGCACATGTAGACTGGTTGGGCAAACTCCCATGCACCCTCAAGAACCCTGCTGCTGGCCCGCCACATTCAACGCTAATTCTCATACTTGCCAAACCTCCCGATTTTTCCAGGAGAATCCCGAATTTCAGTGCCTCCCCCGAAAATCTCCCGCGGCAACCATTTTCCCGAATTTCCACCCGGACAACAATATTGGGGGCGTGCCTTAAAGGTACTGCTTTTAGCATCCTCTACAACCTGTCGTCACGTCCGCTTTTCCTCCATACTAACAGCGTGCCGGCCCAGTCACGTAATACATGCGGTTTCTACACACACAAAAGTAAATGCAAAGCATACTTGGTCAACCGCCATACACGTCACACTGAGGGTGGCCGTATAAACAACTTTAACACTGTGAACCCACACCTAACAAGAATGACAAACACATTTTGGGAGAACATCCGCACCGTAACACAACATAAACACAACACAACAAGTACCCAGAACCCCTTGCAGCACTAACTCTTCTGGGACGCTACAATATACACACCCGCTACCAACAAAACTCGATTTTGCATGTCACTATAAAGTTATATAAGCCTTGCTTGTTCAATATTCAATGCAAAACTTGTTTGGGTCCCTATTAAAAGGTTAAGTTGTTCAACTTTGGCCCGCGGCTTTGTTCCGTTTAGAATTTTGGCCCACTCTGTATTTGAGTTCGACACCCCTGGTTCAGACCATAGCACCGCGCACCAGTACACTTGTGTTTTTTTCATTTTTAAAGGAATCGTGATTCTTAGTCGATTAAAATTAAAAATCGATTTAAAAAAAACAAAATTTTTATTTTTTTTATATCAGTCTTGTCCAGCCACTTTATTAAATGTTGGGTAGGAATTTATTCAATTTTACTAATTGTATTGTATTTCTTTTGTATATATATACACATAAATATATACATATACATATATACATACATATATACATATACATATACATATATATAAAGTTAAAGTACCAATTATTGTCACACACACACCAAGTGTGGCGAAATTATTCTCTGCATTCGACCCATGCCCTTGATCACCCCCTGGGAGGTGAGGGGAGCAGTGAGCAGCAGCGGTGCCGCACCCACGAATCATTTTTGGTGATTTAACCCCCAATTCCAAGCCTTGATGCTGAGTGCCAAGCAGGGAGGTAATGGCTCCCATTTTAATAGTCTTTGGTATGACTTGGCCAGGGTTTGAGCTCACGACCTACCCATCTCAGGGCGGACACTCTAACCACTAGGCCACTGAGTCGGTATATATTCATATTTAAATGATAAATAAATGGGTTGTACTTGTATAGCGCTTTTCTACCTTCAAGGTACTCAAAGCGCTTTGACACTACTTCCACATTTACCCATTCACACACACATTCACACACTGATGGAGGGAGCTGCCATGCAAGGCGCCAACCAGCACCCATCAGGAGCAAGGGTGAAGTGTCTTGCTCAGGACACAACGGACGTGACAAGGTTGGTTCTAGGTGGGATTTGAACCAGTGACCCTCGGGTTGCGTACGGCCACTCTCCCACTGCGCCACGCCGTCCCCGTATTTATATGTATATATATTGTAAAATTGCAACTGTCATTGAGTAAAACTCCAACTTTTATCATAATATTGCACAAATGTTTACTTTTTTTTGTAAAATGTTGACTTGCGTTGAGTAAAATGACGACTTTTATTATAAGACTGCCGAAATCCTAAGTTTTTCTTGTGAAATTGTGAACTTTTTCTGGTGAAATTCCAACTAATTTTTCACCACAAGCTTTTTTTATATGTGCATAGTATGTATGTATTATTCATGTTGTAAATACACTACTTTTTATAGCTAGAAAGGCTGCTCCTAAAGAGGGAGGCATTTTTTCCTCAGGTCCCCAGAAGGTACGAACTACACAAATGTGTGTGTCCTAAAGAGGGGGGCATTTTTTCTCAGGTCTCCAGAATGTACGAAATACACAAAAAGTGTGTCCTAAAGAGGGAGGCATTTTTTTCAGGTCCCCAGAAGGTACGAAATACACACGTGTGTGTCCTAAAGAGGGAGGCATTTTTTTCTCAGGTCTCCAGAATGTACGAATTACACTAAAAGTGTGTCCTAAAGAGGGAGGCATTTTTTTCCAGGTCCCCAGAAGGTACGATATACACAAATGTGTGTGTCCTAAAGAGGGAGACATTTTTTCAGAGGTCCCCAGAAGGTACGAAATACACAAAAAGTGTGTCCTAAAGAGGGAGGCATTTTTTCTCAGGTCTCCAGAAGGTACGAAATACACAAATGTGTGTGTCCTAAAGAGGGAGGCATTTTTTTTCAGGTCCCCAGAAGGTACGAAATACACAAATGTGTGTGTCCTAAAGAGGGAGGCATTTTCCTCAGGTCTCAAGAAGGTCAGAAATACACGTGTGTGTGTGTGTGTGTGTGTGTGTGTGTGTGTGTGTTGTGGTCATGGTGGCCTCTGGGGTGGAGGTGTGTCGGGCCTGATGAGTCATTCCCCCACAGAAGTAGGCGGGGCAAACGTGCACAATGCAATCAGAGACCGGAGGACAGGGAGCAACAAAAATAAAACAAACAATGCATGATTCCTCTCTTAATGACTTTTGTGTCGACAAGATGATGTTTTTATCGGCGTGGGTTTGTCTATTTGTCAGATTGTTGTCGAGTGCAAGAAAGAGCAAGGAAAGTCTGGTCCAAAAGTATTGGCTTTTGCCACGGTGGGTGTGCTTTGAAACCATCAAAATGTGATTTTTATGTTTTGTTGAAGATGTTTAACAAAATGTTTTATTAAGTCATCATTTAGACCTACGGTGTCCATTTTCAGCTAATTTCTTGACGTCCCGCGACACAATTATCACGACAAACTTGAAAAGTCTAACAGAGTACTCTTCATTCACAATTGAAGTTAAAAAGTGGCTTTGGAGCAATCAAAGCTGCTCACACGGTCAATAAGGTGGCCACTATGTTGGGCAGATCAACTTAATGTGTATCATATTTATCCATGACAGTATTTTTGTTGTAAATTGTGAGGTGTGTGTGTTAAAATTATGGTTGTTTTTTTTTTTTTTACAAATGATGATGTATTGTATTTGTGTGATGATGTAAATGAGGTGTGCTTGTATTGTATATTATGTGTCTAAGAAAGGGCATTTTATGACTTTTCTTTACTTGATTACATGCTATGGTATGATTTTACCGTCATAATTTTATTGCATTATTTTTGTATCCCTTTAATTTAGGTAGCCAGGGACTGCAGATGGAAATGAGCTATTTAGCTATAATCTGGTACAGAACATATCCGTCTTTGAGCTTAATGTTTCTGTGCATTGTCCCTTCAAATAAAGACTAAACTAACAATCTAATTGTTAGCATTCTAATATTAGCTTAATTTGTCGAAATTTGCTGGTCTACATCTCAACGTTAAATATGTTGTTGCTTTGCAAATAACCCCTGTTAGCATTCGTGTGCTAGCTTTATAAAAAGAAACAAAAAACAACAGGTATTAACCTCGGTGTGATATATTTTGGTACTTCACACATGTTGCAGTTAGCATGCTGGTCTTTTTAGATAATTTAGCAGGTATACACCTCACTCAGCTGGCACGAGACATTGATACAACGTTGATTATACGTACGTGTCCTTTAAAACTGACTTTGAAACGTCGCAAAATAGTTGTATTTGTAAGGAGACAACATTGAAGAACCCGACGTTGATTAAATGTTGTCAAAGGGCATGTTGTTTCAACGTTGTGGAATATTGGTTGAAAAATGACCATATTTCAACGGTCAAATCAACGTCAGAACCCAACATTGATTAAACGTTGTCAAAAAGTATGTTGTTTCAACGTTGTATTTGTGTTGTAGAATATTGGTTGGGAAATGACCAAAATTCAATCTCAGATCAACGTCACAACCCAACATTAATTACACGTCAACAAAAATCATGTTTTTTCAATTATGTAGAATATGGTTGAAAAATGACCAAATTTCAATGGTCAAATCAACGTCAGATCCTAACATTGATTAAACGTCGTCAAAAAGCATGTTGGTTCAACGTTATAATTGTGTTGTAGAGTATCAGGGGAAAAATGCCAACATTTCAATGTCAAATCAACATCAGAACCGACATTGATTAAACATCAACAAAAAGCATGTTTTTTCAACGTTGTATTTGTGTTGTCGAATATGGTTGAAAAATGACCACATTTCAATGGTGAAATCAACGTCACAATCCAACATTGATTAAACGTGGTCAAAATGCATGTTGTTTCAATGTTGTATTTGTGTTGTAGAATATTGGTTGGGAAATGACCAAAATTCAATCTCAAATCAACGTCAGAACCCAACATTGATTAAATATCAACAAAAAGCATGTTTTTTCAATTATGTAGAATATGGTTGAAAAATTACCAAATTTCAATGGTCAAATCAACGTCAGATTCTAACGTTGATTTAACGTCGTCAAAAACTATGTTGTTTCAATGTTGTATTTGCGTTGTAGAATATCGGTGGAAAAATGCCATAATTTCAATGTCAAATCAACATCAGAACCCAACATTGATTAAACATCAACAAAAAAGCATGTTGTTTCAATGTCGTAGAATATGGTTGAAAAATAACCACATTTCAACGGTTAAATCAACGTCAGAGCCCAACATTGATTAAACGTCAGTAAAAAGCATGTTTTTTCAATGGTGTAGAATATGGTTGAAAAAGGACCAAATTTCAACGGTCAAATCAACGCCGGAGCCCAACATTGATTAAAGGTTGTCAAAAAGTATGTTGTTTCAATGTTGTAGAATATGGTTGAAAAAGGACCAAATTTCAATGGTCAAATCAACGTCAGAACCCAACATTGATTAAAGGTTGTCAAAAAGTATGTTGTTTCAATGTTGTATTTGTGTTGTAGAATATTGGTTGGGAAAGGACCAAATTTCAATGTTAAATCAACGTCAGAATCCAACATTGATTAGACGTCAACAAAAAAGCATGTTGTTTCAACGTTGTATTTGTGTTGTAGGATATCGGTGGAAAAATGCATTAATTTCAATGTTAAATCAACGTCAGAACCTGACATTGATTAAACGTCAACAAAAAAGCATGTTGTTTCAATGTTATAAAATATGGTTGAAAAATTACCAAATTTCAATGTCAAATCAACGTCACAACCCAACATTGATTAAACGTCAGTAAAAAGCATGTTGTTTCAACATTTTATTTGTGTTGTAGAATATTGGTTGAAAATAGACCAAATTTCAATGGTCAAATCAATGTCAGGACCCAACATTGATGAAACGTCGTCAAAAAGCATGTTGGTTCAACGTTGTATTTGTGTTATAGAATATCTGGGGGAAAATGCCAAAATTTCAATGTCAAATCAACATCAGAACCGACATTGATTAAACACAACAAAAAGCATGTTTTTTCAACGTTGTATTTGTGTTGTCGAATATGGTTGAAAAATGACCACATTTCAATGTCAAATCAACGTCACAATCCAACATTGATTAAACGTCGTCAAAATGCATGTTGTTTCAATGTTGTATTTGTGTTGTAGAATATTGGTTGGGAAATGACCAAAATTCAATCTCAAATCAACGTCACAACCCAACATTGATTACAGGTCAACAAAAATCATGTTTTTTCAATTATGTAGAATATGGTTGAAAAATGACCAAATTTCAACGGTCAAATCAACGTCAGATCCTAACATTGATTAAACGTCGTCAAAAAGCATGTTGGTTCAACGTTATAATTGTGTTGTAGAATATCAGGGGAAAAATGCCAAAATTTAAATGTCAAATCAACATCAGAACCCAACATTGATTAAACATCAACAAAAACCATGTTTTTTCAACGTTGTATTTTTGTTGTAGAATATGGTTGAAAAATGACCACATTTCAATGGTGAAATCAACATCAGAACCCAACATTGATTAAACGTTATCAAAAAGGATGTTGTTTCAACGTTGTATTTGTGTTTTAGAATATTGGTTGGGAAATGACCAAAATTCAATATCAAATCAACGTCACAACCCAACATTGATTACACGTCAACAAAAATCATGTTTTTTCAATTATGTAGAATATGGTTGAAAAATGACCAAATTTCAATGGTCAAATCAACGTCAGATCCTAACGTTGATTTAACGTCGTCAAAAAGTATGTTGTTTCAATGTTGTATTTGCGTTGTAGAATATCGGTGGAAAAATGCCATAATTTCAATGTCAAATCAACATCAGAACCCAACATTGATTAAACATCAACAAAAAAGCATGTTGTTTCAATGTTGTAAAATATGGTTGAAAAAGGACCAAATTTCAATGGTCAAATCAACGTCAGAGCCCAACATTGATTAAACGTCAGTAAAAAAGCATGTTGTTTCAATGTTGTAGAATATGGTTGAAAAATAACCAACGTCAGTAAAAAGCATGTTTTTTCAATGTTGTATTTGTGTTGTAGAATATTGGTTGTAAAATATTAGTTGAAAAACGACAACATTTCAATGGTCAAATCAACGTCAGAACCCAACATTGATTAAACGTCAACAAAAAAGCATGTTGTTTCAATGTTGTAGAATATGGTTGAAAAATAACCAAATTTCAACGGTCAAATCAACATTAGAGCCCAACATTGATTAAACGTCAGTAAAAAGCATGTTGTTTCAATGTTGTATTTGTGTTGTAGAATATTGGTTGTAAAATATTGGTCTAAAAATGACAAAATTTCAACGGTCAAATCAACGCCGGAGCCCAACATTGATTAAACGTCAGTAAAAAGCATGTTTTTTCAATGTTGTATTTGTGTTGTAGAATATTGGTTGTAAAATATTGGTTGAAAAATGACCAAATTTCAACGGTCAAATCAACGACAGATTCTAACGTTGATTTAACGTTGTCAAAAACTATGTTGTTTCAATGTTGTATTTGTGTTGTAGAATATCGGTGGAAAAATGCAACAATTTCAATGTCAAATCAACATCAGAACCCAACATTGATTAAATATCAACAAAAAAGCATGTTGTTTCAATGTCGTAGAATATGGTTGAAAAATAACCACATTTCAACGGTTAAATCAACGTCAGAGCCCAACATTGATTAAACGTCAGTAAAAAGCATGTTGTTTCAACATTGTATTTGTGTTGTAGAATATTGGTTGTAGAATATTGGTTAAAAATGACCAAATTTCAACGGTCAAATCAGCGCCGGAGCCCAACATTGATTAAACGTCAGTAAAAAGCATGTTTATTCAATGTTGTAGAATATGGTTGAAAAGTGACCAAATTTCATCGGTCTAATCAACGTCAGAACCCAACATTGATTAAAAGTTGTCAAAAAGTATGTTGTTTCAATGTTGTTTTTGTGTTGTAGAATATTGGTTGAAAAATGACAACATTTCAATATCAAATCAACGTCAGAACCCAACGTTGATTAAACATCAACAAAAAGCATGTTGTTTCAATGTTGTAGAATATGGTTGAAAAATGACTGAATTTCAACGGTCAAATCAACATCAGAACCCAACATTGATTAGACGTCAACAAAAAGCATGTTGTTTCAATGTTGTATTTGTGTTGTAGAATATCGGTTGAAAAATGACCAAATTTCAATGGTCAAATAAACGTCAGAACCCGACATTGATTAAATTGAATCAAAAAACATGTTGTTTCAACATTGTAGAATATTAGTTGAAAAATGAACACATTTCAACGTTCTAGTCAACGTCAGAACCCAATATTGATTAAACGTTGTCAAAAAGCATGTTGTTTCAACGTTACATTTGTGTTACTCAACCTCAGGAAATAATTCAACAAGTCCTCAACGTTGTTTCAACGTCTTGTGCTTTCTGGGCAGTGACATATATTTTGCTATTCCGCTAATGCTACTTGTAAGCATGCTATTATTAGCATAGTGCTGTTAGCATGCTAGCTTTTTAAGCTAATTTCGGCTTGCATGCTAACTGTTAGCATTTCAGTTGGGCTTCAGATCTTCAGCATTTGTATTTTGCAGTTCTTCGGAAAATATTTATGAATATTATTGGTTTTGAAGGTGAAAACTACCAAAATGGCGGTCACATCCTTTGATGCGTGATTACAAAAGTAACGATCCACAACGGGTATCAGGTCCGATTGTTAGTGTTCAGCCATTGTGTGCGTGACTGTTAGAATAAATGTGTAAGTTATCACGCAACTTTAGTATGCTACAGTCCTTTGCTATAGTTATTAGCAGTTGTGCTCAAGCTGTAATTTTTCTATCTGTGCAAGGACAAAACTTTTTCTCTGAAGGATGGCCTCAGCCGCAGATGTTACATTTGTTTTAGCCCGCTAACAGCCAAGGACTTCAAGAATCTCAACAAAGATAAGACGACAACACGCAGACGAAGCGTGTATACTGGAGCTGCTTTGCATGATATACGTGACCACTCCTTTTAGAGGCGGCTTCATGGATGTTGACAGGGGAACTCCTGAATAAATAGAGGCACGCGGGAGCTGTACCTTAGAGCGTAGGGCGAGACTGTGGCTAAGTGTGCAACTCCATGCGTTCTCCTCATGAGCTAAATTGTCTCTGCATGATTCCTTGCTTCTAGTCTGTTTAATAGATTTATTTAGAGTTTAAACCTGACAGTGACATGATAAAACATTCACAGCTTTAGTTGTACTATTCAAGTAAAGAAACTTTGACATATTAAACAATGTTTTTCACTGTATAATTATGTTAAGCAAAAATATTATCCCACCTTGGTTTTTGTGTCGTTAAACCTCCTGAATTAAAGCTGAAATTCCAACACTTTAATTGTTGTGTTCTTGAGCCACGGTGACGGCGTACAAAAACAAACATAACGATGATTTATTGTGTAGACCGACTTTGATATTCTGCTCAGTTGTGAAGTAACAAGGCCAAATACTCAATTTGCACGAAATACTTTTTTTTCCCGTCTCTCTTTATTGATGTTGCGATTCAGTTTTGGAGAGAATTCCCCCGATAATTCCTTAATGGGGATATTTTTTTCTTTATTCTTTCTAGGACTTTGTTATTGTTCCGTCCCAGCTGAGTTTGCGTTGTGCTACAAGGAAAAGCTCCAACGTGATGTGCATCAATCCAAGTACCGATACTGATACCAAGAACAGCACCAGTAGGGGATTGGATCGATAATTTCCACTTCCCTTCTGTGTTATTGATATTGTTATGTTATTTTGTTGTTTACAAACAAGCAAAAGTCACCCCAGGGAATAAATACTTGGACTTTGGGGGTTAAAAAAACAAAGAATTGTTTAGTTATTTTGCTTAAACTATGGGATTTATTGTATTATTTTGTTGATATTATAACATTTTCTTACATATTTATATTTATACTTTTGGTCATTTCCCAACCAATATTCTACAACACAAATACAACGTTGAAACAACATAGTTTTTTGACAACGTTTAATCAATGTTGGGTTCTGACGTTGATTTAACCGTTGAAATTTGGTCATTGTCAGGCTTGCCACTGACAGTCTGTTTGTGTTTTAGTTTTTCCTCTGTGTGTGTTTAGTATTTCCTGTCCTTAGTTCCTGTCAGCACTCTTATTTTGGTTCAGTTTCCTGTTTGTCTCCCTGTGTGCTGTTTTTCCTCAGCTGCGGCTGATTGGCACCTGGCCACACCTGTTGTCAATCAGCCCACTCCTATTCAATCAATCAATGAATGTTTATTTATATAGCCCCAAATCACAAATGTCTCAAAGGACTGCACAAATCATTACGACTACAACATCCTCGGAAGAACCCACAAAAGGGCAAGGAAAACTCACACCCAGTGGGCAGGGAGAATTCACATCCAGTGGGACGCCAGTGACAATGCTGACTATGAGAAACCTTGGAGAGGACCTCAGATGTGGGCAACCCCCCCCCCCCCCTCTAGGGGACCGAAAGCAATGGATGTCGAGCGGGTCTAACATGATACTGTGAAAGTTCAACCCATAGTGGCTCCAACACAGCCGCGAGAGTTCAGTTCAAAGCGGATCCAAGACAGCAGCGAGAGTCCCGTCCACAGGAAACCATCTCAAGCGGAGGCGGATCAGCAGCGTAGAGATGTCCCCAACCGATACACAGGCGAGCGGTCCATCCTGGGCCCCAACTTTGGACAGCCAGTACTTCATCCATGGTCATCGGACCGGACTATTAGTACCTACTTTTGTCTTGAGTCAGTTGCTGGATTATTGTCATGACGATGTCGCTGTCGTGTCGTATCATATCTTGTCTATGCAGCGTTGCGGTAAGCTATATTCGATAGTGGTTCGTAGCTTATTGTCTTTTGTTCCCTGCTTCCAAGTTTGTTTTGATATTAGTAGTACGACTTCTGTTTCTTGCTAGACACCTGCTAGCTGCCATGCTAGGCCTTTTTGTTTTTCATCCGCCCACGTGCGCGCTTTTTGTTTCCACCCTTTTGTTTTTGTCTTAGTATTTAATTAAATCATGTTTTCCTATACAAAGACTCCGGCTTATTAGTGATTCCTACAGCCCAAAAAAAATCTGCGGGCTATAGAGCGTTTTCCGTTCGGGCTCCAGTACTCTGGAATGCCCTCCCGGTAACAGTTCGAGATGCTACCTCAGTAGAAGCATTTAAGTCTCACCTTAAAACTCATCTGTATACTCTAGCCTTTAAATAGACTCCCTTTTTAGACCAGTTGATCTGCCGCTTCTTTTCTTTCTCCTATGTCCCCCCCCTCCCTTGTGGAGGGGGTCCGGTCCAATGACCATGGATGAAGTACTGGCTGTCCAGAGTCGAGACCCAGGATGGACCGCTCGTCGGGACCCAGGATGGACCGCTCGCCTGTGTATCGGTTGGGGACATCTCTACGCTGCTGATCCGCCTCCGCTTGAGATGGTTTCCTGTTGACGGGACTCTCGCTGCTGTCTTGGATCCGCTTTGGACTGAACTCTCGCAGCTGTGTTGGAGCCACTATGGATTGAACTTTCACAGTATCATGTTAGACCCGCTCCACATCCATTGCTTTCGGTCCCCTAGAGGGGGGGGGGGGGGGGGGGTTGCCCACATCTGAGGTCCTCTCCAAGGTTTCTCATAGTCAGCATAGTCACTGGCGTCCCACTGGATGTGAATTCTCCCTGCCCACTGGGTGTGAGTTTTCCTTGCCCTTTTGTGGGTTCTTCCGAGGATGTTGTAGTCGTAATGATTTGTGCAGTCCTTTGAGACATTTGTGATTTAGGGCTATATAAATAAACATTGATTGATTGATTGATTGATTGATTGATTGACAATGCCTGCCTCCATCTCTGCATCTTGGGGTTCGCCTCAAACAAACTTTGACAGTCATATCCCAACCAACAACGTGGGTCCAAAGTCGGACATCCACCTTGTCTCAATGTACAAATACAAGTACGTTGCAACGTTGTTTTAAAGGACACGTACGTGTAATCAACGCTGTATCAATGTCTTGTGCCTTTAGCAACATAGTCCATGCATCCATCCAACCCTGCAACTATCAAAGAGACCGAACATCTGCACAATTCTAGAGTGAATTTGCTAGAGCAGAACTCCCTGTGGACATACTTCAGTGCGAAACAGCATATTTGGAAATGATCGGAAGACAATGACAGAAGGTCGAAGTAAACGAGAAGATGGACAAATGGATGGACTGGGAAGCGGGACAGCCAAAGGAGAGAATGATGAATATTTACCATTTCAAAAAAACTTTACCATTCTTTAGTTTCTGATCAACGAGCCAATTGTTCATATTTTCCAGAGAACGTGTCGTTTTTGTTAACATCAGGTTCTCGACTATCAGGAGACGCTAGTCCAGCGTCATGTTCTGCCACAATTTAGCGCCGAGAACTTCCAAACGCCGGCATCATGTCTTCCCTTTCAAACGGTCAGCTAGGTTGCCGTGCAAGTACATGGGTGATCGTACAAATGGAGAATGTGTCGTTAGCATGTGTGTTAGCGTCACGGAGAGCGAAGATGGGAGAATTCAGGGAATGAGACAAAAGGTAAGAATAGATGGACAGAATGTATATATATAGATCAATATATATATATATATATAGATATGTAGAAATAAATAAGGATTACTTTGTCATTCTTTGCTCGGCGTGATTTTGATTCCACACAAGGAATTCGGGGTCGTACCTATCGAGGTAGAGAGAAACAAGAGAGAGGAATATGTTGGCGGTCTGGCAAGCAAAGTGTTGGCAGTAACCGTGAGAATAGTGATGAGTCGTCAATAGAAGCGTGGAGTGACTGGACTAGACTCGTCTTTCTCTCAGCATTTGGTTATCAGGCACAGGTGGAGGAGGTGGCCAACAGTCCGGGAAGGATTCGCAGAGCTTTACTTTTTCCACATTTTGGTATGCCACAGTGTAGTTCCAGAATGGAATACTTCCTTTGTTGTCCTCGAAATTCTACTGACAACACCCAATAATGATGGTCTGAAAAGTTGATTAAATACTTTGTTGATGCACCTCTGGCAGAAATTACACCCTCGGTGCCACAACTTTGGCACACCTATCTTTGGGCAGTTTCTCTCGTTCCTCTTTGCAAAACTTCTCAAGCTCTATCAGGTTGGATGGGAAGCGATGGTTTTCATCCAGGATGTCTCTAACCTTTGCTGAAGTCATCTTAGTCTAGTCAGGGAGGCGACCAAGAAATTGATGTTCACATTGTCAAAGTTATGGTATTCCTCTGTGGAGAGAGGAGAACCTTCTAGAACCTTCCACCAATCAGGACTGTATGGTAGAGTGGCCAGACGGAAGCCATTTATCCGTAAAAAGTTTGCTAAAATGCACCTGAAAGACTCTCAGACCATAAGAAACAAAATTCTCTTGATGGTCACTTTGTCAGAGCTATGGCATTCCTCATAGGAGAGAGGAGAGCCTTCCAGAACCTTCCACCAATCAGGCCTGTATGGTAGAGTGTCCAGACGGAAGCCGTTTCCCAGTAAAAAGTTTGCCAAAATGAACCTGAAAGACTCTCAGACCATAAGAAACTAAATTCTCTTGATGGTCACTTTGTCAGAGCTATGGCATTCCTCATAGGAGAGAGGAGAACCTTCTAGAACCTTCCACCAATCAGGCCTGTATGGTAGAGTGGCCATACAGAGGCCATTTCTCAGTAAAAAGTTTGCCAAAATGCACCTGGAAGACTCTTAGACCATGAGAAACAAAATTCTCTTGATGGTCACTTTGTCAGAGATATGATATTCCTCTGTGGAGAGAGGAGAACCTTCCACCAGGCCTGGGAGGTATAGTGGCCAGACGGAAGCAGTTTCTCGGTAAAAAGTTTGCCAAAATGAACCTGAAAGACTCTCAGACCATGAGAAACTAAATTCTCTTGATGGTCACTTTGTCAGAGCTATGGCATTCCTCATAGGAGAGAGGAGAGCCTTCCAGAACATTCCACCAATCAGGCCTGTATGGTAGAGTGTCCAGACGGAAGCCGTTTCCCAGTAAAAAGTTTGCCAAAATGAACCTGAAAGACTCTCAGACCATGAGAAACTAAATTCTCTTGATGGTCACTTTGTCAGAGCTATGCTATTCCTCTGTGGAGAGAGGAGAACCTTCCAGAACCTTCCACCAATCAGGCCTGTAGGGTAGAGTGGCCAGACGGAAGCCGTTTCCCAGTAAAAAGTTTGCCAAAATGAACCTGAAAGACTCTCAGACCATAAGAAACTAAATTCTCTTGATGATCACTTTGTCAGAGCTATGGTATTCCTCTGTGGAGAGAGGAGAACCTTCCAGAACCTTCCACCAATCAGGCTTGTATGGTAGAGTGGCCAAACGGAAGCCGTTTCTCAGTAAAAAGTTTGCCAAAATGCACCTGGAAGACTCTTAGACCATGAGAAACTAAATTCTCTTGATGGTCACTTTTGTCAGAGATATAATATTCCTCTGTGGAGAGAGGAGAACCTTCCAGAACCTTCCACCAATCAGGCCTGTATGGTAGAGTGACCAAACAGAAGCCATTTATCCGTAAAGTTTGCTAAAATGCACCTGAAAGACTCTCAGACCATGAGAAACTAAAGTCTCTTGATGGTCCCTTTGTCAGAGCTATGGCATTCCTCTGTGGAGAGAGGAGAACCTTCTAGAACCTTCCACCAGGCCTGTGAGGTATAGTAGCCAGACGGAAGCAGTTTCTCGGTAAAAAGTTTGCCAAAATGAACCTGAAAGACTCTCAGACCATAAGAAACTATATTCTCTTGATGGTCACTTTGTCAGAGCTATGGTATTCCTCAGAGGAGAGAGGAGAGCCTTCCAGAACCTTCCACCAATCAGGCCTGTAGGGTAGAATGGCCCGACGGAAGCCATTTATCCGTAAAAAGTTTGCTAAAATGCACCTGAAAGACTCTCAGACCATGAGAAACTAAATTCTCTTGATGGTCACTTTGTCAGAGCTATGGTATTCCTCTGTCGAGAAAGGAGAACCTTCCAGAACCTTCCACCATTCAGGCCTGTATGGTAGAGTGTCCGGACGGAAGCGAGATCTCCGTAAAAAGTTTGCCAAAATGCACCTGAAAGATTCTGACCATGAGAAACTAAATTCTCTGGTCTGATGAGACAAAGATTGAACTCTTTGGCATCACGTTTGAAAGAAACCAGGCACCGGTCTTCACCAGGCTAAAACCATCGCCTAGAGTGAAGGATGGTGGTGCAGGCATCATGCCGCGGGGATGGTTTTTAGCACAGGAACAGGGAGACGAGTCAGGACAGAGGGAAAGATGAAAACCAAGGCTTCCCATCAGACCATGAGAAACTAAACTCTCTGGTCTGATTAGACAAAGACTGTACTCTTTGGCGTCATGTTTGGAAGAAACCAGGCACCGGTCTTCACCAGGCTAAAACCATCGCCTACAGTGAAGCATGGAGGTGCAGGCATCATGCCGCAGGGATGGTTTTTAGCACAGGAACTGGGAGACGAGTCAGGACAGCGGGAAAGATGAAAACCAAGGCTTCCCATCAGACCATGAGAAAGTAAACTCTCTGGTCTGATTAGACAAAGATTGTACTCTTTGGCGTCATGTTTGGAAGAAACCAGGCACCACTTATCACCAGGCTAAAACCATCGCCTAGAGTGAAGCATGGTGGTGGCGGCATCATGCCGCGGGGATGGTTTTTAGGACAGGAACTGGGAGACGAGTCAGGACAGAGGGACAAGGCTTCCCATCCAACTTGACGGAGCTTGAGAGATGCTACAAAAACTGCCCAAAACTCAGGTATGCTGGGCTTGTGACATGGTATTCCAAACAATTTGAGGGGTCTGTAGAATTTTGAGGAAAACGAATGTATTGCATTCTGGGATTAGGCTGCGACGTAACAAAATGTGGAAAAACTGAAGCGCTGCGGACTCTTTCTGGATGCGCTGCATATGCACACAGAGCAGGCGGTGGGGGATGGCACGTAAACAGAGGGTGTCATGGCATGTGATGGTTGCTCTTACTCTAACACTCATGGAAGCTTTGTCGATACGACTTAAGTCAGTCATTAACTACCGTGTGGGGAACTGACGGTGGACTACTTCTGATGAAAACAAAGCATGCGCCACAATTCTGCACTGGAGAGAAATGGAATCTGGGCCGCTTAGAGGGTGGAACCAGCCCGATGCGGGTGCAATGTGCGGGAGAGCCCGGAGACATAGGACACTTGGACGACGGCTGGAGGAAAGAGCAATCGCAACGAGACGGGGAAAAAGACGTCAGAGAGACCTCTTACGTTTCAGCAGAAAATAAAAAAACATGCTGTGGGGAAATCTAGGCTACAAAGACCGGAAACTTGGTAAGCTTGCTCGCTTGAGGTCTCAGGGGGGAAACTCACAACCTAAGTCGACATGACGTCTACGTGCTTGTGTCATTTACTGAAACCGGACCGTGTGCTCTTTCCTCGTTATCGGCCGGTGTGACCGTTACTGACAAAACCACAAGATATCCTACGGGTGTGTGCAGGTGTGGGGCGGGTGTGTGCGGGTGAGGGCGGGTGGGGCGGGTGTGTGTGGGTGTTTGCGGGTGAGTCCCAATGTCAAAACAAACTGGAAAAGGACAGTGAAAGATGTGGTGTGACTGTGCGTCACACTGAAGCCCAGATTTAGACGCACTCTGGCGGCATTTGAGGCGCCCCTGATTATTTATTTACTCTAAAGGCAACAACATCTCACACAGGCTGGATTTACACGTCACAGTTCCGATGGCAAGATGATTTTCTTTCTCACTTTGAAAGTGTCGCGGCGTAAACGTTTAATGAAAACATCACTGCGGACCTAGCAGGGAGCCAAGGCCTAATCGGAATGCGACAATTACAGATGATCTAAGTAGCGTATTTTCCGGGGTATGGAGCGCACTCCTGTAAACCACACCCACAAAAATTTAAGGAAAAAAATATTTTTACACCTATTAGCCACACTGGACTGTCCCATTTGTAAATGTTTATTTACATACCAGAATTGTTCCCAAGGCAGTAAAAGGGCCGATCAAACAAAACAGAAGTCCCGGTCATGGACCCACTATGTGCGGAAGCTAGCTCTCCAATCGGCTAAACAGACTCAATAACTCCGCGGATAACTTACTGAGGAATTTGTGAAACTGGGACAACACGAAAAGAATGCCGTTGTGATTAAATAATAACACAGACACTGGTAAACGTGTTAGCATAATAGGTAGCCGACATCTAAGTACATAAGACTTCTAGCCACAAGCTAATTTGCAACCCTTAAGTTTAACGGTTAATCAATGTCGGGTTCTTACGTTGATTTGACAATGAAATTTGGATCAATGTTTTGTGCCCGCTGATTCTGAATCAAGTTGGGTTTATTTTCTGTGATAAAACCAGATGATGTGGTCCTGATGGCTTCATCTGGCCAGGATCTTCAGCTCTTACTGGATTGGTTCGCAGCAGAGTGTGAAGCGACCGGTACGGAAATCAGCACTTCCATGTCCGAGTCCATGGTTCTCGCCGGGAAAAGGGTGGAGTGCCATCTCCGGGTTGGGGAGGAGACCCTGCCCCAAGTGGAGGAGTTCAAGTACCTAGGAGTCTTGTTCACGAATGAGGGAAGAGTGGATGGTGGGATCGACAATCGGATCGGTGCGGTGTCTTCAGTAATGCGGACGCTGTATCGATCCGTTGTGGTGAAGAAGGAGCTGAGCCGGAAGGCAAAGCTCTCAATTTACCGGTCGATCTACGTTCCCATCCTCACCTATGGTCATGAGCTTTGGGTTGTGACCCAAAGGACAAGATCACGGGTACAAGCGGACCAAATGAGTTTGGGTCTCTCCCTTAGAGATAGGGTGAGAAGCTCTGTCATCCGGGAGGAGCTCGAAGTAAAGCCACTGCTCCTCGTTGGGCAGACTATGTCTCCCGGCTGGGAATCAGCACCTTAAAGTCCGAGTCCATAGTTCTCGCCCGGGAAAGGGTTGGGGAGGAGACTCTGCCCCAAGTGGAGGAGTTCAAGTACCTCGGAGTCTTGTTCACGAGTAAGGGAAGAGTGGATGGTGGGATCGACAAGCGGATCGGTGCGGTGTCTTCAGTAATGCGGACACTATATCGATCCGTTGTGGTGAAGAAGGAGCTGAGCCTGACGGCAAAGCTCTCAATTTACCGGTCGATCTACGTTCCCATCCTCACCTATGGTCATGACATTTGGGTTGTGACCCAAAGGACAAGATCACGGGTACAAGCGGCCCAAATGAGTTTGGATCTCTCCCTTAGAGATAGGGTGAGAAGCTCTGTCATCTGGGAGGAGCTCAAAGTAAAGCCACTGCTCCTCGTTGGGCAGATTATGTCTCCCGGCTGGGAATCAGCACCTCAAAGTCCGAGTCCATAGTTCTCGCCCGGGAAAGGGTGGAGTGCCATCTCCAGGTTGGGGAGGAGATCTTTCCCCAAGTGGAGGAGTTCAAGTACCTCGGAGTCTTGTTCACGAGTGAGGGAAGAGTGGATCGTGAGATCGACAGGCGGATCGGTGCGGCGTCTTCAGTAATGCGGACGTTGTATCGATCCGTTGTGGTGAAGAAGGAGCTGAGCCTGAAGGCAAAGCTCTCAATTTACCGGTCGATCTACGTTCCCATCCTCACCTATGGTCATGACATTTGGGTTGTGACCCAAAGGACAAGATCACGGGTACAAGCGGCCCAGATCAGTTTGGGTCTCTACCTTAGAGATAGGGTGAGAAGCTCTGTCATCCGGGAGGAGCTCAAAGTAAAGCCACTGCTCCTCGTTGGGCAGACCATGTCTCCCGGCTGGGAATCAGCACCTTAAAGTCCGAGTCCAGAGTTCTCGCCCGGAAAAAGGTGGAGTGCCATCTCCGGGTTGAGGAGGAGACTCTGCCCCAAATGGAGGAGTTCAAGTACCTAGGAGTCTTGTTCACGAGTGGGGGAAGAGTGGATCGTGAGATCGACAGGCGGATCGGTGCGGCGTCTTCAGTAATGTGGACGCTGTATCGATCTGTTGTGGTGAAGAAGGAGCTGAGCAGGAAGGCAAAGCTCTCAATTTACCGGTCGATCTACATTCCCATTCTCACCTATGGTCATGAGCTTTGGGTCATGACCGAAATGACAAGATCACAGGTACAAGCGGCCCAAATGAGTTTGGGTTTCTCCCTTAGAGATAGGGTGAGAAGCTCTGTCATCCGGGAGGAGCTCAAAGTAAAACTGCTGCTCCTCCACATGGAGATGACGTGGTTCGGGCAACTGGTCTCCCTAGGTCTCCAGAACGCCTCCCTAGGGAGGTGTTTCGGGCAGGTCTGACTGGTAGGAGGCCACGGGGAAGACCCACGACACGTTGGGAAGACTATGTCTCCCGGCTGGCCGGGGAACGCCTCGGGATCCCCCGGCAGGAGCTGAACCAAGTGGCTGGGGAGATTGAAGTCTGGGCTTCCCTGCATAGGCGGCTCCCCCCATGACCCAACCTCGGATTGGCGGAAGAAGATGAATGGATGGATGGAAAACCAAAGTATTTGATGTGATATATTTAGTCGTAGAATGGATACGTTGGGCTAACATGCTGGACTAGGTGGTAATAATAATAATAATGGATTAGATTTATGTCGCGCTTTTCTATTGTTAGATACTCAAAGCGCTCACAGAGAAGTGGGAAGCCATCATTCATTCACACCTGGTGGTGGTAAGTTACATCAGTAGCCACAGCTGCCCTGGGGTAGACTGACGGAAGCGTGGCTGCCAGTTTGCGCCTACGGCCCCTCCGACCACCACCTGTCATTCATTCATCATTCATTGACCAGTGTGAGCGGCAACCGGGGGCAAGGGTGAAGTGTCCTGCCCAAGGACACAACGGCAGCCATTTGGATGTCAATCGGTGGGAAGCGAACCTGCAACCCTCAGGTTTCTGGCACAGCCGCTCTACCCACTACGCCATGCCGCCCCAAAGTAAGTCATACTTCTCTTGACCGGCAGCGTAAATCCAGCCTAATATTCTCCCGGGTCTTGATACAGTTTTTAGTCAATCTGGACCTCAGTGTGCAGAGTGAGTGAGAGTGGAAAGGGACTAGAACAAAGTGCCTGAGCCACAAACAAGTGAAAATACTTTACCTCGGGTCCTTCTGGATGCTGTCCACGGACGGGGACCTCCCCAGGGCCGCCTCGGGAGGGAGGGCCGGGCCCGACTTGCTGTAAGGCGACTCCGTGGACGGGCAGAACTGCAAGGTGCGGTACGGGTTGCTGTAGTCGGGCCCGCCGGCCGTGGCGAAGCCGCCTCTCTGGAAGGTGGAGGCGGCGCTCTGGCTTCCCGTTCGCTGCAAGGGGATGGGGTCGACACCGGGGGAGGGCGGGGCTAGAGCGTAGGGACAGAGCAGATAGTTGAGGACCTCTTGGTACAACTGGTTGACCACTGGCGGGTGGCAGGAAGCGCCGGAGAAACAACCACACACACGGAGGAAGTGGAAGAGAAAGAAGCGGGGGAAACACAACAGAAACGGACGTAAATAAACGTGGCAGCGAAGACGCATGAACGGACGGGAGGACTTGGATTCTGTCTTCCTTTGGGTAAAAAAGAAAAGACTATAATGAGAAAATAATATCGGAAAACACACACATGCTTACAAATGAGATGGACATGCTGGACAACAGAAACAATCAGGAGGATGCTAACTAAATACATCCATCCATTTTTCTACCGCTGCTGGTCAAAAGTGTACTAACCCCGTTTCAATATGATTTGGGAAATTGTGTTAGAAGTAAATATAAACAGATTTGCAAATCCTTTTCAACCCATATTCAGTTGAATATGCTACAAAGATCAACATATTTCATGTTCAAACTCATAAACATTAGTTTTTTTTTCAAATAATTAACTTTAGCATTGGATGCCAGCAACACATGACAAAGAAATTGGGAAAAAGTGGCAATAAATACTGATAAAGTTGAGGAATGCTCATCAAACACTTATGTGGAACATCCCACAGGTGTGCAGGCTAATTGGGAACAGGTGGGTGCCATGATTGGGTATAAAAACAGCTTCCCCCAAAAAATGGTTAGTCTTTCCCAAGAAAGGATGGGGCGAGGTACACCCCTTTGTCCACAACTGCGTGAGCAAATAGTCAAACAGTTTAAGAACAACCTTTCTCAAAGTGACATTGCAAGAAATTGAGGGATTTCAACATCTCCGCTCCATAATATCATCAAAAGGTTCAGAGACTCTGCAGAATTCACTCGATGTAAGCGGCATGGCCGGAAAACATCATAGAATAACAGCACTGTATCAAAAACCAACATCAATCTCTAAAGGATATCACCACATGGGCTCAGGAACACTTCAGAAAACCACTGTCACTAAATACAGTTGGTCGCTACATCTGTAAGTGCAAGTTAAAGCTCTACTATGCCAAGCGAAAGCCATTTATCAACAACATCCAGAAACGCCGCCGGCTTCTCTGGGCCCCGAGATCATCTAAGATGGACTGATGCAAAGTGGAAAAGTGTTCTGTGGTCTCACGAGTCCACATTTCAAATAGTTTTTGGAAATATTCGACATGGTGTCATCCGGACTAAAGGGAAGAGAACCATCCAGACTGTTATCGACGCCAAGTGTAAAAGCCAGCATGTGTGATGGTATGGGGGTGTATTAGTGCCCCAGGCATGGGTAACTTACACATCTGTGAAGGCACCATTAATGCTGAAAGGTACATGCAGGTTTTGGAACAACATATGTTGCGTCTTTTTCATGGACGCCCCTGCTTATTTCAGCAAGACAATGCCAAGCCATGTGTTACAACAGCGTGGCTTCGTAAAAAAAAGAGTGCGGGTTCTTTCCTGGCCCGCCTGCAGTCCAGACCTGTCTCCCATGGAAAATGTGCGAAGCGTAAAATAGGACAGCGGAGACCCCGGACTGTTGAAGGACTGAAGCTCTACATAAAACAAGAATGGGAAAGAATTCCACTTTCAAAGCTTCAACAATTAGTTTCCTCAGTTCCCAAACGTTGTT
The DNA here is from genome assembly GCF_033978795.1 of Nerophis ophidion. Taxonomy (NCBI): domain Eukaryota; kingdom Metazoa; phylum Chordata; class Actinopteri; order Syngnathiformes; family Syngnathidae; genus Nerophis; species Nerophis ophidion. Next base: position 7,139,921 of record NC_084638.1, read on the forward strand.
AAAAGAAAAAGTGATGTAACACAGTGGTGAACATGCCCTTTCCCAACTACTTTGGCAAATTCTAAGTTAAATATTATGAGTTTACGAGTTTGAACATCAAATATGTTGTCTTTGTAGTGCATTTAACTGAATATGGGTTGAAAAGGATTTGCAAATCATTGTATTCTGTTTATATTTACATCTAACACAATTTCCCAACTCATATGGAAACAGGGTTTGTACTCCGGAGACAACGTGAGACTACAGACAAATAAAGAATGTTGTTATGAGTCTAGCTAGCATTCTTATGTTGACTGAGTTTGCCTCTTTATGTTGTTTTCAAACTTGGAACAAATTATCGAACAACATTTCTTCAAAGCCTGCTCGTCATTTTAAAAGCCAAAGAAGCGGGTATTAATTGGGATTAATTATCAGCCTTAAAACTAATCGTCCCGCAGACCGCCAGCGAAGGCCAAATTGCCTCGGAGACCCCAATTAGACGCGGCCGACGCTCCGGCGGAACGTGAACGTTTCCTCCCCGCGGCTACGAGCGCGTACTTTCACTTTCGCTTTCCTTCCCGTCATCACATGACTCAAATTTAGACTTTTCACAGCACGCCGCTGCTATTTATAGTCAGCCCTGGGCTATTTTAGCTTGTTTTTGTTTTTTTTTAACCCGTCCCTAGAAATGTGGAAGCCAATAATAGTCTTGTACGATTAAACATGTTTGAAAATAGTCATTTATACTCTATTTTGCCAGAGAACGGGCCGCTTTCAGTGATTTCCAGCATGGACGCAACAAATCCAGTCGTGAAATTTCCATCCATCCAGAAATCCATCCATCCATCCATTTCCTACCGCTTATTCCCTTTTGGGGTCGCGGGGGGCGCTGGCGCCTATCTCAGCTACAATCGGGCGGAAGGCGGGGTACACCCTGGACAAGTCGCCACCTCATCGCAGGGCCAACACAGATAGACAACATTCACACACTGGGGCCAATTTAGTGTTGCCAATCAACCTATCCCCAGGTGCATGTCTTTGGAGGTGGGAGGGGCCTATCCCCAGGTGCATGTCTAAGGAGGTGGGAGGGGCCTATCCCCAGGTGCATGTCATTGGAAGTGGCAGGGGCCTATCCCCAGGTGCATGTCTTTGGAGGTGGGAGGGGCCTATCCCCAGGTGCATGTCTTTGGAGGTGGGAGGGGCCTATCCCCAGGTGCATGTCTAAGGAGGTGGGAGGGGCCTATCCCCAGGTGCATGTCTTTGGAGGTGGGAGGGGCCTATCCCCAGGTGCATGTCTTTGGAGGTGGGAGGGGCCTATCCCCAGGTGCATGTCTTTGGAGGTGGGAGGGGCCTATCCCCAGGTGCATGTCTTTGGAAGTGGCAGGGGCCTATCCCCAGGTGCATGTCTAAGGAGGTGGGAGGGGCCTATCCCCAGGTGCATGTCTTTGGAGGTGGGAGGGGCCTATCCCCAGGTGCATGTCTTTGGAGGTGGGAGGGGCCTATCTCCAGGTGTATGTCTTTGGAGGTGGGAGGGGCCTATCTCCAGGTGCATGTCTTTGGAGGTGGGAGGGGCCTATCTCCAGGTGCATGTCTTTGGAGGTGGGAGGGGCCTATCTCCAGGTGCATGTCTTTGGAGGTGGGAGGGGCCTATCTCCAGGTGCATGTCTTTGGAGATGGGAGGGGCCTATCCCCAGGTGCATGTCTAAGGAGGTGGGAGGGGCCTATCCCCAGGTGCATGACTTTGGAGGTGGGAGGGGCCTATCCCCAGGTGCATGTCTTTGGAGGTGGGAGGGGCCTATCCCCAGGTGCATGTCTTTGGAGGTGGGAGGGGCCTATCCCCAGGTGCATGTCTAAGGAGGTGGGAGGGGCCTATCCCCAGGTGCATGTCTTTGGAAGTGGGAGGGAGCCGGAGTACCCGGAGGGAACCCACGCATTCACGGGGAGAACATGCAAACTCCACACAGAAAGATCCCGAGCCTGGGATCGAACCCAAGACTGCAGGACCTTCGTATTGTGAGGCAGACGCCACCGTGAAGCCCCCATCCAGAAATCCATCCATCCATCCATTTTCTACAGCTTGTTTCCTCGCTCCTAAATATTCCAAAGTCAACTGTCGGCTTTACTATAAAAAAAGTGAAGATTTTGGGAACAACAGCAACCAAGTGGTAGGCCACGTAAACTGACCGAAAGGTCAGCATAGTGCCAAGACTTTCTGCGCCTCCAAACTTCATGTCACCTTCCAATTAGCCCACCTACAGCACGCAGAGAGAGTTCACGGATTGGGTTTCCATGGCCGGGCAGCCGCATCTAAGCCATACATCACCCGGTATTCTAGCGTCTCCCAAAGTTCTGACCATCTCTTTGCCTCCGGCTTAGGAACTTTGGGTGTGGTTTCACCGAACGTGGCTCACCTTGACCCCGCAGGTTGGGCTTGGTGTAGACCCGGTCCTCGTAGATGGGGTCGATGTGGTGCTCAGGGGACTGCAGAGGTCGCAGCTCCGAGCCAAGGTGACTGTGCTGGCTGCTGTACGAGCCCCTGGAGCCTGGGGGACACAGCCGACACGGACCTTAGACCACTTGAAGTCCGGGTACACATTGACCATATGAGAGGGTGTGCTAAATGTCTCATGTTAGCATGTTAGCTCTTTTGCTCAAACCCCCCTCACAAACAACAGGTAGGTGTAAAAAGGTAAGAATAAAGCCTCTACCTGCCAGGCTCCCGGGCCGCTTGAGTGTGGCGTTGGCGTAGAGCTGGTGGGATATCTTGTAGGTCTCCCCCCCGATGTGGTGCAGCATGCGCTTGCTGGGCGACAGGGTGGCGTAGCTGCCCACCACCGAGCTCAGCTGGTGGATGGGGGAGGAGGTGAGGTTGCCTCCCGCCGACAACGGGGAGGCGGGGCCGCCGGCGACCATGTTGATGGGCGACGAGGTGCTGCAAGGGAAGGGAAGTTCACCTTCAGTTCTCACCATCAAATTGGAAGGTGGGTACAATAAATGACAAAATACTTGTGTGCAATACCAGTGTTATACAGTGTGCAATACCAGTGTTATACAGTGTGCAATACCAGTGTTATACAGTGTGCGATACCAGTGTTATACAGTGTGCGATACCAGTGTTATACAGTGTGCAATAGCAGTGTTATACAGTGTGCAATACCAGTGTTATACAGTGTGCAATACCAGTGTGCGATACCAGTGTTATACAGTGTGCAATACCGGTGTTATGCAGTGTCCGATACCAGTGTTATACAGTGTACAATACCAGTGTTATGCAGTGTGCAATACCAGTGTTATACAGTGTACAATACCAGTGTTACGCAGTGTGCGATACCAGTGTTACACAGTGTGCGATACCAGTGTTATACAGTGTGCAATACCAGTGTTATACAGTGTGCAATACCAGTGTTATACAGTGTGCGATACCAGTGTTATACAGTGTGCGATACCAGTGTTATACAGTGTGCGATACCAGTGTTATACAGTGTGCGATACCAGTGTTATACAGTGTGCGATACCAGTGTTATACAGTGTGCGATACCAGTGTTATACAGTGTGCGATACCAGTGTTATACAGTGTGCGATAACAGTGTTATACAGTGTGCAATACCAGTGTTATACAGTGTGCGATACCAGTGTTATACAGTGTGCGATACCAGTGTTATACAGTGTGCGATACCAGTGTTATGCAGTGTGCGATACCAGTGTTATACAGTGTGCAATACCAGTGTTATACAGTGTGCAATGCCAGTGTTATACAGTGTGCAATGCCAGTGTTATACAGTGTGCAATACCAGTGTTATACAGTGTGCGATACCAGTGTTATACAGTGTGCGATACCAGTGTTATACAGTGTGCGATACCAGTGTTATACAGTGTGCGATACCAGTGTTATACAGTGTGCGATACCAGTGTTATACAGTGTGCGATACCAGTGTTATGCAGTGTGCAATACCAGTGTTATACAGTGTGCAATACCAGTGTTATACAGTGTGCAATGCCAGTGTTATACAGTGTGCAATGCCAGTGTTATACAGTGTGCAATACCAGTGTTATACAGTGTGCAGTACCAGTGTTATACAGTGTGCAATACCAGTGTACGATACCAGTGTTATACAGTGTACAATACCAGTGTTATACAGTGTGCAATACCAGTGTTACGCAGTGTGCGATACC
>NC_084638.1:7149072-7181572 GCF_033978795.1 Nerophis ophidion
GTTCTCAACGTTGCTTCAACGTCTTGCGCGTCCCGGGCGATGCGTGAGAGAGCTGACCTACCTGAGCCGGCAGGGTGGCACAGGAGTAGTACATGGATGGTCCAACAGGGGCAGCGCCACCCTCACTGGGCATGTGGAAGGCGCTCCCGTGGGCTTGCTGGGCGTACGAGTCTCTCTGCGAGGGCGAGTCCAGCTGGGCGGCTGCCCGACTGGACGTCACCTGGAGAGGACGGCGGACGAAGCGACGTGAGGACGGGGCAAACAGCCAAGGGGCGGACAAGGCCTACCTGGTTGTAGCTGTGGACGGCCCCGCCCATATGGCCGCCGCGACCCGCCACGACTTCTCCCAGCGCCAGCGCTTGGTTGCTGTGGTAACCGGCAGCCGCGTAGGCATCCTGGTTGTTGAGCTGCAGAGCGCTGTGAGAAAGAAGTCCTTGTCCTGGAGAAAGAACGGGAAGACATCAGGATCTTCTGACCCCATCAACTTGTTGCTTTCTCTCCTTTCAAAACTTGAAAGTCACTTTTCATCATTGTCACGATCCGCTTTAAGACCCGGCTTATCTCCTGCCGCGTGGAAGCCTTCTCCCAAGGTTGTTTCTTCATGAGTGTAAAGATTTATTCAGTTTATGGCCTGGGGGGGCGAATCCTAACTCACTTGGTGTGTCCTGAACTGTACTTCCTGTTCTGGGACAAAAAAGGTGACCAGCCGACGGGGTCAGTTCTGAACCCCCATCTACCCACTTGGAGCCTATCCCAGCTGACTTGGGGTACAATGAGACTGGTCTCCAGCCAGTCCCAGAGCACATACAGACAGAACACCCACTCATCCTCACACTGCACCAACCATTGGCGTTCCTAGGGACCCTTTGGACTACCTTCTATAGCGGACATTGTTCAATATACCGTACATCTGTTTGTTTGTTTGTTCTCATGAAAACCAAATGAATCCAAGCGTTTCCATTTGAAATACGCGCAAATGCTCTTAGGTGTAGTTTGACCCTTCAACCACTAGATACTGCCAGAGTACCAAAGGTTCATATTAGACACATAGTGGCTTTGAATTTGTCATCAACTTGAACGTCGATTATCGATGAGTCGATAATTGTTAAGATAGTGGATCACTTGAGTCGATAATCGTTAAAGTCGATGACTAGTCCTCCACTAGTTTAACGATGAGACGATAATCGTTAAGATAGTCGACAACTAGTCCTCCACAATCAATGATGAGTCGAGAACGGTTAAGATTTTGACGATGAGTCGATAATCGTTAAGATAGTTGATCACTTGTTCTTCACAATCTTAACGATGAATCGATAATTGTTAAGATAGTGGATGACTAGTCCTCCACAATCTTAACGATTAGTCGATTCATCGTTAAGACAGTCGATGACCAGTGCACCGTCTTAACGATCAGTCGATAATTGTTAAGCTCGCCAGTGCACTAGTCAGTGCACTAGTCAGTGCACTAGTCATCGACTAGCTTAACGATCAGTCGATAATCGTTAAGATAGTCGATGACCAGTGCACCGTCTTACCGATGAATTGATAATCGTTAAGATAGTCGATGACCAGTGCACCATCTTAACGATCACGCAATAATCGTTAAGATAGTCAATGACCAGTGCACTGTCTTACAGATGAATTGATAATCGTTAAAATAGTCGATGACCAGTGCACCGTCCTACCGAGTCGATAATCGTGAAGATAGTAGATGACTAGTCCTCCACTATCTTAAAGATGAGTCGATAATCGTTAAGATGGTCGATGACAAGTATAACCTCTTAACGATCAGTCGATAATCGTTAAGATAGCCGATGACCAGTATAACCTCCTAACGATCAGTCGATAATCGTTAAGATAGTCGATGACCAGTGCGCCGTCTTACTGATGAGTAAATAATCGTTAGTAGTTAATAACCAGTGCACCGTCTTACCGATGAGTTGATAATCATGAAAATAGTAGATGACTAGTCCTCCACTATCTTAACGATGAGTCAATAATTGTTAAGATAGTCGATGACTAGTCCTCCACAATCTTAACGATGAGTCGATAATCGTTAAGATAGTGGATGACTAGTCCTCCACAATCTTAACGATTAGTCGATTCATCGTTAAGATAGTCGATAACCAGTGCACCGTCTTAACGATCAGTCGATAATCGTTAAGCTCACCAGTGCATTAGTCAGTGCACTAGTCATCGACTAGCTTAACGATCAGTCGATAATCGTTAAGATAGTCGATGACCAGTGCACCATCTTAACAATCACGCAATAATCGTTAAGATAGTCAATGACAAGTGCACAGTCTTACCGATGAATTGATAATCGTTGAAATAGTCGATGACCAGTGCACCGTCTTACCAATGAGTCGATAATCGTTAAGATAGTCGATGACTAGTATAACCTCCTAACGATCAGTCGATAATCGTTAAGATAGTCGATGACCAGTGCACCGTCTTACTGATGAGTAAATAACCGTTAATAGTTAATAACCAGTGCACCGTCTTACCGATGAGTTGATAATCGTTGAGAGTCGAATAACAGTGCACCGTCTTAACGATGAGTTAATAATCGTGAAGATAGTAGATCACTAGTCCTCCACAATCTTAACGATGAGTCGATAATCGTTAAGATAGTGGATGACTAGTCCTCCACAATCTTAACGATGAGTCGATAATCGTTAAGATAGTGGATGACTAGTCCTCCACAATCTTAACGATTAGTCGATTCATCATTAAGATAGTCGATGACCAGTGCACCGTCTTAACGATCAGTCGATAATCGTTAAGCTCACCAGTGCATTAGTCAGTGCACTAGTCATCGACTAGCTTAACGATCAGTCGATAATCGTTAAGATAGTCGATGACCAGTGCACCATCTTAACAATCACGCAATAATCGTTAAGATAGTCAATGACCAGTGCACCGTCTTACCGATGAATTGATAATCGTTAAAATAGTCGATGACCAGTGCACAGTCCTACCGATGAGTCGATAATCGTGAAGATAGTAGATGACTAGTCCTCCACTATCTTAAAGATGAGTCGATAACCGTTAAGATAGTCGATGACCAGTGCGCCGTCTTACTGATGAGTTGATAATCGTTGAGAGTCGATGAACAGTGCACCGTCTTAACGATGAGTCAATAATCGTTAAGATAGTCGATGACCAATGCAACCTCTCATCGATCAGTGGATAACCGTCAAGATAGTCGATCACCAATGCACAGTCTCAACGATCAGTCGATAACCATCAAGATAGTCGATGACCAGTGCACCGTCTCAATGATCAGTGGATAACTGTCAAGATAGTCGATGACCAATGCAACCTCTCATCGATCAGTGGATAACCGTCAAGATAGTCGATGACCAGTGCACCGTCTCAATGATCAGTGAATAACCGTCAAGATAGTCGATCACCAGTGCACCGTCTCAATGATCAGTCGATAATAGGACTGCAACTATTCTCATAGTCGACTATTCATGGACTATCTTAACAATTATCGACTAATCGTTAAGATTGTGGACTAGCTATGGACTATATTAACGATTATGGACTAATTGTTAGACTAGTCCACTATGAGAATAGTTGCAGTCCTAATTGAAGCAGTGTCCTCCTGTAAAGAAAGTCGGTGAATAGTCGATGCTCTGTGGCCCCGACATCTCTCACAGTTTCTGACCTCCTTTTAAAAACATTACTTTTCCGGCCTGCTTCCTTCCTTGCTTTAACTTACCTTCTCCTTGTGCCGCAGGGCCACAGTTCCAAGGGTAATTACTGCACAAGAATAGTCCGGGTCTTAGGAAAATGTTATTTTACCCAGGATGATCATTTGTAGCATGAAGGCAACAAACAGGAGACAGCCGGTTAGTCTTTGTGTCCGAGTCAGACCAGCACCGCAAAATAAGACGTTACAGGTCTACAAAAGCCGGGGTCGCGGACCCCTCCGCTCTGGAAATCAATCCGGCTCTTTAGCCTCTTTGTTGCCTGCTCCCTTCGCGAGCTCCCACATGTTTTTGTTGTTTGTTTTTCTTCCAATACAGGAGCGAGAGAAAAGTGCATCAATTTCCAACTGTCTGCCTGACCTTGAATGCGAGTCCTGCGGGAAAATGTGTTTCTCTGACGCTTCAGGAATCAACCTTTCTGCAAGGCCAAGTAAACCATGGTCACACCTCATATTTGGAGCAGGCTTCGGGGCATTAACTTTTGTGTAAGGTTTGTGGTCAGATGAAAGAAAAAGTGAGCTGTTTGGCCACAATACCCAGCAATATGTTTGGAGAAGAAAATGTGAGGTAAGCTCAGTTTGGAGGGGGGAGAGAGCATAAGACGCAACAAAGTGCAGACAATGGTTGGCATTTTAACCGTGGTGAAGAAGCAGACACTTTCAAATAAGCAACGAGAAGGGAAAAGAGTCACTTTCCTGGCAAAATCTGAGGATAATGTCGTTCTCCGGGTGTTTTGTAAAGTATTCAAGTCTTTGTAACGGCATAGTGACTGAGGCATAAAAACAGAAGCTGTTGGCAAATGGAGCCACCCTGGAAATGCATTTGGCAGAGTGCTAAGAAGTAGAGTGAAAGGTTCCACTTGGCGTGAGTAGAACTGCATCATTTAAGGAACGTTAGGCTCAGGGAACTGGGTGAGTTTACTGGGTCAAGGCCTCGTGTCCAATATGGGCTGGTAGTGGGTCAACACCCACTAATGCAATGGAGTGGAAGTGCCTCAGCGCGCGCGCGCACACACACACACACACACACGTACACACACACACGCACACACGTGTTTGTACTTCGTACCTTCTGGAGACCTGAGAAAAGTGCCTACCTCTTGAGGACACACACATTTGTGTAGTTCGTACCTTCTGAAGACCTGAGAAAAATGCCTCCCTTTTTAGGACCAGCCTTTACACACACACACACACACACAAAATCACACACACGTGTTTGTACATCGTACCTTCTGGAGACCTGAGAAAAGTGCCTATCTCTTGAGGACACACACATTTGTGTAGTTCGTACCTTCTGGAGACCTGAGAAAAATGCCTCCCTTTTTAGGACCAGCCTTTACACGCGCGCGCGCGCGCACACACACACACACACACACACACACACACACACACACACACACACACACACACACACACACACACACACACACACACACACACACACACACACACACACACACACACACACACACACACACACACACACACACACACACACACACACACACACACACACACACACACACACACACACACACACACACACACACACACACACACACACACACACACACACACACACACACACACACACACACACACACACACACACCACACACACACGTGTTTGTACTTCGTACCTTCTGGAGACCTGAGAAAAGTGCCTATCTCTTGAGGACACGCACATTTGTGTAGTTCGTACCTTCTGGAGACCTGAGAAAAATGCCTCCCTTTTTAGGACCAGCCTTTACACACGCACGCACGCACGCACGCACGCACGTGTTTGTACTTCGTACCTTCTGGAGACCTGAGAAAAATGCCTCCCTCCTTAGGACCAGCCTTTCTAGATATATAAAGAAGTGTATTTACAACATTAATAATATATACATACTATGGAAATATATAAAAAAAAGCTTGTTGTGAAAAATTTGTTGCAATTTCACAAGAAAAAAGTCACAATTTCAGAAGAAAAACATAGAATTTTGACAGCGTTATAATAAAACTCATTTTACTCAACACAAGTCAAAATTATACAAAACAAAAACCTGAACATTTGTGCAATATTATGATAAAAGTTGAAATTTTACTCATTAACAGTCGCAATTTTACAGGCAATTTGAGAAGTCGTATTTTAAATAATTTTACTTGACAATAGTCACAAATGTATTAGACAACTTTAAAATGTTGACAATTTATTGAAAAGAGTCATAATTTTACTTGACAAAAGTCACAATTTTGTAAGATAACTTAAAACCGTTGGCAATATTATAATAATGATTGGAATTTTACTTGGCAAAAGTCATGATTTTACAAAAAAAATTTCACTATTTTACAAGAACAACAAAAACATTGGCAACATTGTGATAAAGGTCAGAATTTTATATGACAAATTTCACAATTCTGCATTAAAAGTAATCATTTCACACAAAAAAGTAATCATTCTACGAAAAATACTGCAATATTAAAAAAACTGAAAGTATAAGAAAAAAGTCGATACATTGTGAAAAAGTGACTGCTTTTAGTAAAAAAAAAAGACGTTTAATTATTTGTAATTGTTTTTTAATCTTCATTGTTTACAAGTTATTACAGTATGTCTCTATATACATATTTATTTATTTTTCTTAAATACATTTTGGCCAAAGGGGGGTGCATTTTAATTTCTTACACACACTTGTTATTTCATATGTTGACCAGAGGGGAAATACTTACTATCTTACACACACTTGTTATTTCATATGTTGACCAGAGGGGAAATACTTACTATCTTACACACACTTGTTATTTAATATGTTGACCAGAAGGGGAGCACATTAAATTTCTTACACATACTTGTTATTTCATATGTTGACCAGAGGGGAAATACTTACTATCTTACACACACTTGTTATTTCATATGTTGACCAGAAGGGGAGCACTTTAAATTTCTTACACACACTTGTTATTTCATACGTTGACCAGAGGGGGAGCACTTTTAAAAGCAACAAACAGTCAACCCTTATTTTGATAGATTTCACCACCAGGGGTGCAAATTCTTTAGCTGCCATCTTGTTTTTTTCATATATTGCTGCCTTTGCACCAGTCAATGTTTACTTTTGTATGCACATTAAATCAACCAAAATTCCTGACTTTGGAGCAATGTTCACGGACTCTAGTATTAGGCTCTCTATGATTTACGTCATCACTCGTTCACACCTCCTCATATGGAAGATACTTTTCCTTCTTCATGTCTCAAGAAGGGTAGGAATACAAGGACACACATACACACACACACACACACACACACACACACAACAACACACACACTCTCTCTAAAAACCGTGTAGTAGTACAGGACCACCACTTTAGGTGTGTTTGATACGGTAGTAGATCCTCATAAATACATGAGACCACTCCAACGCTGAAAGGTTCCGCCGAGTCCATTTAACATGAGCCAGTGGGACAAACTGTAACGACTAAGGCGTGTTTTGGAGAAAAATACATTAGAGTGGGGGTAATGGAGTGGGCACAATTGTGCTTATTTTGATATCTTGAAGATTTGGATGGAAGCACCTCCAATTGCCCTACTCCAGCCTGCCACCGTAGACTCCATTTCCTACCCTGTGTTGCAAGTTTTGTGGATTCTATGTAACATGTTTTAATGTGCTAATGCGGTTTTTTTCCCCCTTGGCCTCAGTCTGGACTGCCTGTGAATCTGAATTTCCACTCGGGGATTAATAGAGTATTTCTCATTCTGATCTTTTATTTTTTTCCTGTGCCATGACTAGGGAAGGTTGTTTGGATTAGGTCATATAAGTATATTAATTATTATAAATGGATATTAAGACTGTGTGAAAGTTTGATTCCTAGCTCGTCTACTTCCATGACGACCTTCTTATAGTTTTGCAATCGTTCAGAAATATCAAGAAGCTAAAATGCGCCAAGTATAGTACTTTTTTCCCCCCTGCTCCATGACTAGGGTAGGTTGTTTGGATTAGGTCATACAAGTATAATTATTATAAATGGATATTAAGAGTATGTGAAAGTTCAACTCCTACTTCGGTTACTTCCGTGACAACCTCCTTAAAGTTTTGTAGTAAATATCGAACAGCTAAAATGTGTCAAACATGGATAAGTGCGGAGGGAATGGGTGTAATTCTGATTTTTTTGTTGTTGTGCTGGTTACTTTTTCCCCCTGCTCCATGACTAGGGTAGGTTGTTTGGATTAGGTCATACAAGTATAATTATTATAAATGGATATTAAGAGTATGTGAAAGTTCAACTCCTACTTCGGTTACTTCCGTGACAACCTCAAAGTTTTGTAGTAAATATCAAACAGCTAAAATGTGTCGAACGTGGATAAGTGCGGAGGGAATGGGTGTAATTCTGATTTTTTTTTCCCCTGCTCCATGACTAGGGTAGGTTGTTTGGATTAGGTTGTAAAAGTATAATTATTATAAATGGATATTAAGAGTATGCGAAAGTTCAACTCCTACTTCGGTTACTTCCGTGACAAACTACTTAAAGTTTTGTAGTAAATATCAAGCAGCTAAAATGTGTCAAACATGGATAAGTGCGGAGGGAATGGGTGTAATTCTGATTTTTTTTTTTGTGCTGGTTACTTTTTCCCCCTGCTCCATGACTAGGGTAGGTTGTTTGGATTAGGTCATACAAGTATAATCATTATAAACGGATATTAAGAGTATGCGAAAGTTCAACTCCTACTTTGGTTACTTCCGTGACAACCTCAAAGTTTTGTAGTAAATATCAAGCAGCTAAAATGTGTCAAACGTGGATAAGTGTGGAGGGAATGGGTGTGATTCTGATTTTATTTTTTTTGTGCTGGTTACTTTTTCCCCCTGCTCCATGACTAGGGTAGGTTGTTTGGATTAGGTCATACAAGTATAATTATTATTAACGGATATTAAGAGTATGCGAAAGTTCAACTCCTACTTCGGTTACTTCCGTGACAACCTCCTTAAAGTTTTGAAGTAAATATCAAGCAGTTAAAATGTGTCAAACATGGATAAGTGCGCAGGGAATGGGTGTAATTCAGATTATTTATTTTTTTTGTGTTGGTTACTTTTTCCCCCTGCTCCATGACTAGGGTAGGTTGTTTGGATTAGGTCATTCAAGTATAATTATTATAAATGGATATTAAGAGTATGCGAAAGTTCAACTCCTACTTCGGTTACTTCCGTGAAAACCTCCTTAAAGTTTTGTAGTAAATATCAAGCAGCTAAAATGTGTCAAACATGGATAAGTGCGGAGGGAATGGGTGTAATTCTGATTTTTTTTTTTTTTGGTGCATGGATGCGTTTTTTTTTAACATCCACACAGTGAGCAGGTTGCGTTTTATAGGTGACACAATTTGTTGAGTTTTTGTGCTGTTTTCATTCCCCCCCCACCCCCCTGCATTATGACTAGGGTAGGTTGTTTGGATTAGGTTGTATAAGTAAATGCTGTACAGGGTTCACATGAACGCACAAATCACTAACATTGTCCAGGAGATGGCGATAAAACGGCAGCTGATATACCGTCAGATATTTACTTTCAGACAGTTTGGACATCCAAACCCCAAAGCCAGAAATAAAACATGCACATGTTTCATCGTGGATTGTCCCTTCTTCCCTCCCTTAATGGAACACAGAGAAAGTGGCTTTTCTTTCCCGCATCCCAGCCGGGCAATCTCCATTGACACACCTTAATATTTCATACCTGGTCTATTTTCAGTTAGCCTTTAGAAGTGTGCACGGGCAAATGCACGCGGCTGTGGGCGACCCGCCGCATGCAAAGCCCCCGATGGTCGATTAAGATGCACACCGCATCGCCAGCACAAAGCAAGAAGACAAAGTTCACCCTGATCTACTCAGCGGCTTTTTGTTTTTGCCGATTCAAATGAAACAACAATATTCAGCCATTATTCAACGACTCCAAAAAACTGTTGATTTACAGCCAGTGAGCATCACTTTTCAATAATTTGGTGAGACATGGACAAGGATAAGACCTTCTGGAGGAAAGATGCAACAAAAATTGAGCTGTTTAGCCACAACACCCAGCAATATGTTTGGAGGAGAAATGGTAAAGCCTTTAATCCCAGGAACACCATGCCCACCGTCAAGCACGGTGGTGGTAGTATGATGCTGTGGGCCTGTTTTGCTGCCAGTGGAACTGCTGTTTTAAATGGGACAATGAAAAAAGGAGGATTAGCTCCAAATTGTTCAGGACAGGCTGGAGGTTGGGTCTTGGGCGCATTTGGGTGTTCCAACAGGACAAAGACCCCAAACATACCTCAAAAGTGGTAAAGGAATGGTTTAATCAGGCTAGAATGAAAGTTTTGTAATGGCCTCCCCAAAGTCCTGCACAATGCGCACCATGAACTCCATTGTAAAAATGACTGTTTATATGTTTGTTGTTTGTTCTTTTTTATTTTATGCTCAAATTTACCTCGTTCACATTGGTTATGTTTGTAGTTTATGTTACCTTGATTTCGGCGACGGTGTCATTTTGATAATTGCTTTTCTTTATGTTATGATTTTAGCTTGTCCTGAAGAATTTGGAGGTAATCCTCCTTTTACATTGTCCCATTTAAAGCATCAGTTCCATTGGCAGCAAAACAGGCCCACTATGCTTGACGGTAGGATTGGTGTTCCTGGGATTAAAGGCATCCCCTTTTCTCCTCCAAACATATTGCTGGGTATTGTAACTAAACAGTTCCATTTTTCTTTCATCTGACATCACATGGACAAAGATAAGACTTTCTGGAGGAAAGTTCTGAAAAAGGAGGATGAAGCTCCAAATTCTTCAGGACAAGCTAAAACCATCAGACCAACCCTCCCGATTTTCGTGGGAGACTCCCAAATTTCAGTGCCCCTCCCGAAAATTTCCTGGGGCAACCATTCTCCCAAATTTCCCCCGATTTCCACCCGGACAACAATTTCGGGGGCGTGCCTTAAAGGCACTGCCTTTGGACAGTCGCATAACATATGCGGCTTTAATACACCCACAAATGAATGCAAGGCATACTTGGTCAACAGCCATACAGGTCAAACTGAGGGTGGCCGTTTTAACTTTAACACTGTTACAAATATGCGCCACACTGTGAACCCACAACAAACAAGAACGACGTGGGGCGGTATAGCTCGGTTGGTAGAGTGGCCGTGCCAGCAACTTGAGGGTTGCAGGTTCGATTCCCGCTTCCGCCATCCTAGTCACTGCCGTTGTGTCCTTGGGCAAGACACTTTACCCACCTGCTCCCAGTGCCACCCACACTGGTTTAAATGTAACTTAGATATTGGGTTTCACTATGTAAAGCGCTTTGAGTCACTAGAGAAAAGTGCTATATAAATATAATTTCACTTCACTTCACAAACACATTTCGGGAGAACATCCGCACCGTAACACACATAAACAAATACCCAGAATCCTTTGCAGCATTTAATCTTCCGGGACGCTACAATACACCCCATACCACCAAACCCCCGCCCCCTTAAACCCCCCCCTCCTCATCTCCCGAATTCGGAGGTCTCAAGGTTGGCAAGTATGGTCGCAGCTTTCTGCGGGCTTTGTTCCCCCGGGATGCAGACGGACCACTCCAGACAAGGCGTGCAGGTAGGAACATGACTTAATCTTCAAAGTCAAACACGTACCCAAAACAGGGAAAAAGTAGAAGAAACAACGTGCCGATCGCACGGGAAGCTAAGCCTACCACTTAGCGCAGGAAGCATCGACTAGGAGACAAGAAATACTTAGGTAAGAGGTTGCATGTAGCAAACAACGAAGCCAGGCCGACTGACTGGCAAACGCAGGATTAAATGGTCCCTCTGATTAGTGCTCGGGAAACAGGTGAGCGTCCCGAGACATGTGGCCACAAAAAACAAACTCAAGGGTGCACAAAAAACAGGAACTGAGGGAGTTGAACATTGAAACATAAGCGACGAACCACTATTGGCTCTTATTTAAGTCATTTAGCTTTTGCCCTAAAAGCCGTCCTGAATCCAGAGACTTAGTCCCTGACTTTGAAACAATAACAACAATGACCAACACACTATTTTATACAAATGCTAATACAGATCTAGTCACTTGTACTATACTCGGTATAATATCGACATCTGGATCGATCACCACTACTTTACACTGAAGCTTTAGTTTAGCGGTTAGCTTGATGTGTTTTCCTGATTCATTCCTTTGCCTCTGATCCTTCAGTGATATTGGAAGAAACTCAAGTTTATTTTCCACCACAGCGGTTAGGATTCGTTCCCTAGAATCGGCTTCGTACTGTGGATAGACGACTCGTTTGTTGTATCTTGATAAATAGCTTTGGTACATATCGGCGGAGCTCATTGGTCGATCAGTTAAAAAACGCAAAAAAAGCCACCATGATTGTTCTAATGATCGGGATAGCCTTCTTTCTTAGAAGTTATTTCACTATTAATACCATATTTTATTAAAAATGACAAACAACTATGTTCCGTCACCTAAAAGACAAAGCTGTCAATTCCCGGCTGACTACAGTATATATCGTTTTTTTTTTTTAAATATCACCCGTTGCGCATACCTTTCTAGAAACAGAACCCTTTTTGGGGCCACGTGTCAAGAAAACCGAGAGGACTTCTTTGAAATGACAAAATATGGCTCCGTCCCCAGGATTCGGAAACTAAGACCCAGCCTAAGGAAAGCAAGAATGATCACTCACCGCCTCCAAGAAGGCATGCAATCAAAGATCAGCAGGCAAGGTCTTTTGGGACCAGCATGGTGTGGGGGTGGATACTGAACCCAGAGGCCGAAAAGGACTCCGCCGTCATCAAGACCTTTTACAAGTTACCCAGAGTCCTGCAGCTATGAGATCACTGCTCACCACCCTTACTCTCAAGACCTTGCACCAGCTGACTTTAACCTCTCTCCACGTATGAAGCAACTTTTGATGATTTTTTTTTATCGTAAATAACAACTCCTCCTCGGTGGAAGTAATCATAGCTTTTAGAGAAGCTTGTCCTTCAGAAACTAGCCTGATGACTAAGCCACTTGTGCAGAAAATGTGTCTGTCAGATGTTGTCAGTTTTACTCCATTAAAGATGATGAAAGGAATCCAAAAGGTGCTAAAAAAAAAACCACACAGATTCTTATCTAAACCCCGGCAGTATTGACAGAAAATACCGAGTGAAGGACAACACGTTCACTCTGAAACTTGGTTATACCGACTTTGTTATACTGAGAAGGCTAGAGGTACACTTTCACATTGGAAAAGAGAACAAACCTTGCCATTCGCTCGCTAGAACTTACAACACAATGACTTCATCGCAAGGAAACAAGTCCATGGATCTTCATATCCATCCAGGTCGTGGTATTCTCAGGGCACTCATTCGATCGAAACTTGACTGTTCAGTTTGTCTTCAAAGACCATTGGCCTCTCATTAGTACATGCTCATAGAGGTCAGATCTAGTCTTGGACTGAGATTGGTCAGATATAGTCCTGAAGCTGTTACCAAAACCCCAACTTTGTATCCTCCAACCCAAGGAGAAAACAAAACAAAGATACAATTAGGCCTTGTTAGCATTGAGGTATTGTGTAGCAAACTGATCGCCGTGGAAAGACCACTACCAGACCCAAATCAGTCGGACTGGAATCACCCACGTTAGCATTCTGTTCAGTTGTATCAGTTGTAAGCACAAAGGTTTCCTCAGTTCACGCTCATAGAGGTCAGATCTCGTCCCGAAGTTAGCACCAAAACTCCAACTTTTTATCCTCCATCCCAAGAAAAAAACAAAACAAAGATCAATCAAGTCATTAAAGTACAATTAGGCCTTGTTAGCATTGAGGTATTGTGTAGCAAACTGATCGCCGTGGAAAGACCACTACCAGACCCAAATCAGTCATTAGACTGGAATCACCCACGTTAGCATTCTGTTCAGCTGTAAGCACAAAGGTTTCCTCAGTTCACGCTCATGGAGGTCAGATCTAGTCTTAGACTGAGATTGGTCAGATGTAGTCCTGAAGATGTTACCGAAACCCCAACTTTGTATCCTCCAACCCAAGAAAAAAACAAAACAAAGATCAATCAAGTCATTAAAGTACAATTCGGCCTTGTTAGCATTGAGGTATTGTGTAGCAAACTGATCGCCGTGGAAAGACCACTACCAGACCCAAATCAGTCGGACTGGAATCACCCACGTTAGCATTCTGTTCAGTTGTAAGCACAAAGGTTTCCTCAGTTCACGCTCATGGAGGTCAGATCTAGTCTTAGACTGAGATTGGTCAGATCTAGTCCTGAAGCTGTTACCAAAACCCCAACTTTGTATCCTCCAACCCAAGGAAAAAACAAAACAAAGATCAATCAAGTCATTAAAGTACAATTAGGCCTTGTTAGCATTGAGGTATTGTGTAGCAAACTGATCGCCGTGGAAAGACCACTACCAGACCAAAATCAGTCGGACTGGAATCACCCACGTTAGCATTCTGTTCAGTTGTAAGCGCAAAGGTTTCCTCAGTTCACGCTCATAGAGGTCAGATCTAGTCTTGGACTGAGATTGGTCAGATCTAGTCCTGAAGCCGTTACCAAAACCCCAACTTTGTATCCTCCAACCCAAGGAAAAAACAAAACAAAGATAAATCAAGTCATTAAAGTACAATTCGGCCTTGTTAGCATTGAGGTATTGTGTAGCAAACTGATCGCCGTGGAAAGACCACTACCAGACCCAAATCAGTCATTAGACTGGAATCACCCACGTTAGCATTCTGTTCAGTTGTATCAGTTGTAAGCACAAAGGTTTCCTCAGTTCACGCTCATAGAGGTCAGATCTCGTCCTGAAGTTAGCACCAAAACTCCAACTTTTTATCCTCCAACCCAAGGAAAAAACAAAACAAAGTTCAATCAAGCCATTAAAGTACAATTAGGCCTTGTTAGCATTGAGGTATTGTGTAGCAAACTGATCGCCGTGGAAAGACCACTACCAGACCCAAATCAGTCATTAGACTGAAATCACCCACGTTAGCATTCTGTTCAGTTGTAAGCACAAAGGTTTCCTCAGTTCACGCTCATGGAGGTCAGATCTCGTCCTGAAGTTAGCACCAAAACTCCAACTTTTTATCCTCCA
This sequence comes from Nerophis ophidion, assembly GCF_033978795.1. Classification (NCBI taxonomy): domain Eukaryota; kingdom Metazoa; phylum Chordata; class Actinopteri; order Syngnathiformes; family Syngnathidae; genus Nerophis; species Nerophis ophidion. The sequence continues at coordinate 7,163,861 of NC_084638.1, forward strand.
ACCCAAGGAAAAAACAAAACAAAGATCAATCAAGTCATTAAAGTACAATTAGGCCTTGTTAGCATTGAGGTATTGTGTAGCAAACTGATCGCCGTGGAAAGACCACTACCAGACCCAAATCAGTCATTAGACTGGAATCACCCACGTTAGCATTCTGTTCAGTTGTATCAGTTGTAAGCACAAAGGTTTCCTCAGTTCACGCTCATAGAGGTCAGATCTCGTCCTGAAGTTAGCACCAAAACTCCAACTTTTTATCCTCCAACCCAAGGAAAAAACAAAACAAAGATCAATCAAGTCATTAAAGTACAATTAGGCCTTGTAGCATTGAGGTATTGTGTAGCAAACTGATCGCCGTGGAAAGACCACTACCAGACCAAAATCAGTCATTAGACTGGACTCACCCACGTTAGCATTCTGTTCACTTGTAAGCACAAAGGTTTCCTCAGTTCACGCTCATAGAGGTCAGATCTCGTCCCGAAGTTAGCACCAAAACTCCAACTTTTTATCGTCCAACCCAAGGAAAAAACAAAACAAAGTTCAATCAAGTCATTAAAGTACAATTAGGCCTTGTTAGCATTGAGGTATTGTGTAGCAAACTGATCGCCGTGGAAAGACCACTACCAGACCAAAATCAGTCGGACTGGAATCACCCACGTTAGCATTCTGTTCAGTTGTAAGCACAAAGGTTTCCTCAGTTCACGCTCATAGAGGTCAGCTCTCGTCCTGAAGTTAGCACCAAAACTCCAACTTTTTATCCTCCAACCCAAGAAAAAAACAAAACAAAGATCAATCAAGTCATTAAAGAACAATTCGGCCTTGTTAGCATTAAGGTATTGTGTAGCAAACTGATCGCCGTGGAAAGACCACTACCAGACCAAAATCAGTCAGACTGGAATCACCCACGTTAGCATTCTGTTCAGTTGTAAGCGCAAAGGTTTCCTCAGTTCACGCTCATAGAGGTCAGATCTAGTCTTAGACTGAGATTGGTCAGATCTAGTCCTGAAGATGTTACCAAAACCCCAACTTTGTATCCTCCAACCCAAGAAAAAAACTAAACAAAGATCAATCAAGTCATTAAAGTACAATTAGGCCTTGTTAGCATTGAGGTATTGTGTAGCAAACTGATCGCCGTGGAAAGACCACTACCAGACCCAAATCAGTCATTAGACTGGAATCACCCACGTTAGCATTCTGTTCAGCTGTAAGCACAAAGGTTTCCTCAGTTCACGCTCATGGAGGTCAGATCTAGTCTTAGACTGAGATTGGTCGGATCTAGTCCTGAAGATGTTACCGAAACCCCAACTTTGTATCCTCCAACCCAAGAAAAAAACAAAACAAAGATCAATCAAGTCATTAAAGTACAATTCGGCCTTGTTAGCATTGAGGTATTGTGTAGCAAACTGATCGCCATGGAAAGACCACTACCAGACCCAAATCAGTCAGACTGGAATCACACACGTTAGCATTCTGTTCAGTTGTAAGCACAAAGGTTTCTTCAGTTCACGCTCATAGAGGTCAGATCTCGTCCCGAAGTTAGCACCAAAACTCTAACTTTTTATCGTCCAACCCAAGAAAAAAACAAAACAAAGATCAATCAAGTCATTAAAGTACAATTAGGCCTTGTTAGCATTGAGGTATTGTGTAGCAAACTGATCGCCGTGGAAAGACCACTACCAGACCAAAATCAGTCATTAGACTGGACTCACCCACGTTAGCATTCTGTTCACTTGTAAGCACAAAGGTTTCCTCAGTTCACGCTCATAGAGGTCAGATCTCGTCCCGAAGTTAGCACCAAAACTCCAACTTTTTATCGTCCAACCCAAGGAAAAAACAAAACAAAGTTCAATCAAGTCATTAAAGTACAATTAGGCCTTGTTAGCATTGAGGTATTGTGTAGCAAACTGATCGCCGTGGAAAGACCACTACCAGACCAAAATCAGTCGGACTGGAATCACCCACGTTAGCATTCTGTTCAGTTGTAAGCACAAAGGTTTCCTCAGTTCACGCTCATAGAGGTCAGCTCTCGTCCTGAAGTTAGCACCAAAACTCCAACTTTTTATCCTCCAACCCAAGAAAAAAACAAAACAAAGATCAATCAAGTCATTAAAGAACAATTCGGCCTTGTTAGCATTAAGGTATTGTGTAGCAAACTGATCGCCGTGGAAAGACCACTACCAGACCAAAATCAGTCAGACTGGAATCACCCACGTTAGCATTCTGTTCAGTTGTAAGCGCAAAGGTTTCCTCAGTTCACGCTCATAGAGGTCAGATCTAGTCTTAGACTGAGATTGGTCAGATCTAGTCCTGAAGATGTTACCAAAACCCCAACTTTGTATCCTCCAACCCAAGAAAAAAACTAAACAAAGATCAATCAAGTCATTAAAGTACAATTAGGCCTTGTTAGCATTGAGGTATTGTGTAGCAAACTGATCGCCGTGGAAAGACCACTACCAGACCCAAATCAGTCATTAGACTGGAATCACCCACGTTAGCATTCTGTTCAGCTGTAAGCACAAAGGTTTCCTCAGTTCACGCTCATGGAGGTCAGATCTAGTCTTAGACTGAGATTGGTCGGATCTAGTCCTGAAGATGTTACCGAAACCCCAACTTTGTATCCTCCAACCCAAGAAAAAAACAAAACAAAGATCAATCAAGTCATTAAAGTACAATTCGGCCTTGTTAGCATTGAGGTATTGTGTAGCAAACTGATCGCCATGGAAAGACCACTACCAGACCCAAATCAGTCAGACTGGAATCACACACGTTAGCATTCTGTTCAGTTGTAAGCACAAAGGTTTCTTCAGTTCACGCTCATAGAGGTCAGATCTCGTCCCGAAGTTAGCACCAAAACTCTAACTTTTTATCGTCCAACCCAAGAAAAAAACAAAACAAAGATCAATCAAGTCATTAAAGTACAATTAGGCCTTGTTAGCATTGAGGTATTGTGTAGCAAACTGATCGCCGTGGAAAGACCACTACCAGACCAAAATCAGTCGGACTGGAATCACCCACGTTAGCATTCTGTTCACTTGTAAGCACAAAGGTTTCCTCAGTTCACGCTCATAGAGGTCAGATCTAGTCTTAGACTGAGATTGGTCAGATCTAGTCCTGAAGCTGTTACCAAAACCCCAACTTTGTATCCTCCAACCCAAGGAAAAAACAAAACAAAGATCAATCAAGTCATTAAAGTACAATTCGGCCTTGTTAGCATTGAGGTATTGTGTAGCAAACTGATCGCCGTGGAAAGACCACTACCAGACCCAAATCAGTCAGACTGGAATACCCCACGTTAGTATTCTGTTCAGTTGTAAGTACAAAGGTTTCCTCAGTTCACGCTCATAGAGGTCAGATCTAGTCTTAGACTGAGATTGGTCAGATCTAGTCCTGAAGATGTTACCAAAACTCCAACTTTGTATCTTCCAACCCAAGGAAAAAACAAAACAAAGATCAATCAAGTCATTAAAGTACAATTAGGCCTTGTTAGCATTGAGGTATTGTGTAGCAAACTGATCACCGTGGAAAGACCACTACCAGACCAAAATCAGTCAGACTGGAATCACCCACGTTAGTATTCTGTTCAGTTGTATCAGTTGTAAGCACAAAGGTTTCCTCAGTTCACGCTCATAGAGGTCAGATCTCGTCCTGAAGTTAGCACCAAAACTCCAACTTTTTATCCTCCAACCCAAGGAAAAAACAAAACAAAGATCAATCAAGTCATTAAAGTACAATTCGGCCTCGTTAGCATTGAGGTATTGTGTAGCAAACTGATCGCCGTGGAAAGACCACTACCAGACCAAAATCAGTCATTAGACTGGTATCACCCACGTTAGCATTCTGTTCAGTTTTAAGCACAAAGGTTTCCTCAGTTCACGCTCATAGAGGTCAGATTTAGTCCCGAAGTTAGCACCAAAACTCCAACGTTTTATCCTCCAACCCAAGAAAAAAAACTAAACAAAGAGCAAACCTTTTGTCAATGTCTTTGACAGTCGTCAAAGTGCAATTAGCCCTTGTTAGCATTGAGGTATTGTGTAGCAAATTGTTCGTCATGGAACGACCACTACCAGATCAAAGTAAGTCAGACTGGAATACCGAAAATAATTGAAATAATTTTGGTACCGGTACCAAAATATTGGTATCGGCACAGCACCTCCAGCTATGTGGCAGCAGTGCAGAAACGAGGGGTGGGGGGAATATGACACGGTATGTCTTGTCGTACCCTTGGGATTACCGCGAATACGCTCGCTAACAAGATTATTCCGTGCACGACCCTAAAGAACAATAAGCTCTTTTATATGGAGCAAGAGAGATGTTCTGTCCCCCAGGAGGAGCATGACAGGAAGTATTTGATAAGCACTGCTGCATACTGTTAATACCTGAGTCCTGTGAACAGCAGGCCGGCCCACACCTCGGCCAGGACTGATTAGCATATCAAACCCCTGGAAGGACTCCGCATGTCACCAGACAGCCAGCACTCTCCCGTGGCGTGGACTTGGGCTAAGGCGTGGGTATCCGTGACGGGTGAGGGGGGTGGGGGGGTGAGAAGCGAGTGCAACACAGGGGGGCCGCGGGGAGTTCCGCTGCATCTCAATGAGAGCTCTTGGAAACAACCGCACGGCACTCTGGGATGGAATCAACCTTTGAAGTGTTGTTCAACTTCCAATCTTTCTGTGGAATTTACAATGCAACTGAGACGAGGCATTAATGCACGCTTCAACATTTTTATTTGGAATATCAACTCATCTCTGCTTCTATTCTTTGTCTCGCGTCGCACTTGGCACTGAGCACCATTTACACGACGTGACAACTTCAATACTTTCGGGGTTTGCAATATTATTAACTGATTTAGTTTAGAAACAATTTTTTTTTTTTATTAATAAAATTGCCCCAAATACCCATTCATAAACACAAAAACGCCATTCGTACAAAGGCAGGACCTTTCCCTGTCATTGTATTCCCTTTTTATTTACCATTTACACAACGTGACAACTTCACTGCTTTTGGGGGTTTGTAATATTAGAAACTGATTTAGAGCCGGCCAATAGAATGTCAAAGAATTTAGAAAAAAAGATAGCAAAAATATAGATTTGGCCCCAAACACCCATTCATACACACAAAAACACCATTCGTACAAAGGCAGGACCTTTCCCTTTCATTGTATTCTGTTTTTATTTACCATTTACACAACATGACAACTTCCCTGCTTTTGGGGTTTTGCAATATTAGAAACTGATTTAGAGCCGGCCAATAGAATGTCGAACAGTTCAGAAAAAAGATTAAAAAAAAAAAGAATTGCCCCAAACCCCCATTCATACACACAAAAATGCCGTTCGTACAAAGGCAGGACCTTTCCCTGTCATTGTATTCCCTTTTTATTTACCATTTACACAACGCGACAACTTCACTGCTTTTGGGGGTTTGTAATATTAGAAACTGATTTAGAGCCGGCCAATAGAATGTCAAACAATTTAGAAAAAAAAGATAGCAAAAATATAGATTGGGCCCCAAATAGCCATTCATACACACAAAAACGCCGTTCGTACAAAGGCAGGACCTTTCCCTGTCATTGTATTCTCTTTTTATTTACCATTTACACAACGTGACAACTTCACTGCCTTTGGGGGTTTGTTATATTTAAAAATGTTTTAGAGCCAGCCAATAGAATGTCAAACAATTTAGAAAAAACGATAACAGAATTCATACACACAATAGCCATTCATACACACCAAAACGCCATTCGTACAAAGGCAGGACCTTTCCCTGTCATTGTATTCTCTTTTTATTTACCATTTACACAATGTAACTGGTTTTGGGGGTTTGCACCTCTCATCCCGGGGTTTGAGCACTGATCGTGATGTGATTTCGGTAAACCTTCAGACATATCAGCGAAGCGCCCGAGCAAAAGCAACATTCTGAACAAACAACTGCATCATATGACCCAGAACAGCAACTTTCACTGAGACCTTCAGACTGACAACGACCGTAATGGGAGTCTTTTTTTTAAGAAGGAATTCTCCATTTCCCACCAAGTACATTTCCCCAGAGGACATAACCTCAATGCGAATATCTGTGTTGAGGCTCATCCTACAGCTAGAGCCCAGACAAATACACCGAGGGTGTTTGTAAACCTGGTGGGTGTGCACTAAATCTGCTAATCAGCCATCAACCACAGTCCCTGGGTTGTTTCAGTCCTACACGGAGATGTTACATCATGTCTGGCCTGTGTGAGCACTTATGATTGTGGTTTACAGAGTAAACAACTAAAAACTAAAGGTGCTATGTACTCCAATCGCTACATCACAAAACAAACAAAAAGAGTTTTAGAAATAATCGGAAACTCAAGACAGCCAAGACATGATGTTCTTTACAAGTGTATGTACACTTTTCACCACCAAATAATGCAATTTGTAAGAAAACTGTCCCTTACGATCTCCTGTGGTGGTGTCCTGTGAGTCCAGGATGCCAGACTCCTGCAGTGATCTGATACAGGAGTCCACCAACTCCAGGCCTGTTGTCAGCTCGTCCTCGATGTCCTTCTGTCCATCTGCAGACACACCAACAAATGACAGAAAATATGAGAATCCTTGTCGTTTCTGGACCACCTCCTCATGGGGGAACATGTCTAAGATGTGAGAAACAAAGAGAGACCATGCCCAGTTTCCCCCCTGGTAAGCAGTAAGGACAGTTTGCATCGTTAAAAGTCCACATTATGGGCATGAATAGTCCCTTCACCATTAAAATAAATCTTTGTCCACGGTGAAATGATTATGCAAAGTGAAAATGAGTTTGAATACACAACTCCAAAATATCCGTAAAGATAAACCCTGAATTGGTTAACGTGGACCCCGACTTAAAGAAGTTGAACAACTTATTGGGGTGTTACCATTTAGTCATCAATTGCACAGAATATGTACTGTACTGTACAATCTACTAATACAAGTCTCAATCAATCAATCAATCAATCAATCAATAAATTAAAGCATGGCCAGAGACAGGAGCAGACCCAACAAAGCAACAAAGAGAAAGTGGATTTTGTAAAAAAAAAAAAAAACTAAACTGATTTTAATGGCGCCTGGGTGGCCTGTTCATGATACTGGGAGTTTCAAAATTAAAAGTTTCAATCAATCAGTCAATACTTGGACTATGAGGTGGTTGTTTTCCCGAGATGCAAGTGAACTTGGACCGGAGATGGCATGAAGGTAAAGATATCTTTTATTTTAACACTATAAGTGCACAAAAAAAAAACGCACACAATGGTGGTACAAAAACTCGGCTGTGAAAACCAAACTCGCACTAAGGCAAAACTATGAACATAAAACAAAAACTTGCACTGTGGCATAAATAGCGAGAAAACTTACTTGGAACGGAACGAGAACGGGACATGGATCATTGGCATGGATTACAAGGTGCGTAGCAGGTGATGGAGGGTGATGTTGCCAGGGTGAACAACAGAAACAGACAGGCTTAAATAATACTGTGGGGATTAGTGAAAACAGGTGTGAGACATGAGGACAGGTGAAAACTAATGGGTAGTCATGGTGACAAAAATAAATCAGGAAGTGCAAAAACTGGAACTGAGTGGCCAAAAAACAAACAGAACATGACTAAAACAAAACATGATCACATAGACATGACACAATCAATCAATCAAAAAAAACCAAAGAAGCCTAAATTCCAGACTAGTATTTTCCTTCACTCTGAAACTGCAGCTGATTTATGGCCATAATGCTAATGGTTAAAAAAACAACAACAAAAGAACAAGCAAATACACAAAAAAGGTGATATTGATCGTGCTATGACGCCATCTTTTGGACAGGTTCCCGTGTCCTTCCATTTAGTGCTTTCAACCGGAAGTAGGAGTGCCGTTCCGTCTTAAATCATCCATAGCGTTAACTACTCGTATAAATTCTTCCGTCATCGATACGTTTTCCGTTCGGGCTCCAGTACTCTGGAATGCCCTCCCGGTAACAGTTCGAGATGCTACCTCAGTAGAAGCATTTAAGTCTCACCTTAAAATTCATCTGTATACTCTAGACTTTAAATAGACCTCCTTTTTAGACCAGTTGATCTGCCGCTTCTTTTCTTTCTCCTATGTCCCCCCTTCCCTTGTGGAGGGGGTCCGGTCCAATGACCATGGATGAAGTACTGGCTGTCCAGAGTCGAGACCCAGGATGGACCACTCGTCGGAACCCAGGATGGACTGCTCGCCTGTATCGGTTGGGGACATCTCTACGCTGCTGATCCGCCTCCGCTTGAGATGGTTTCCTGTGGACGGGACTCTCGCTGCTGTCTTGGATGCGCTTGAACTGAACTCTCGCGGCTGTGTTGGAGCCACTATGGATTGAACTTTAACAGTATCATGTTGGACCCGCTCGACATCCATTGCTTTCGGTCCCCTAGAGGGGGGGGAGGGGGTTGCCCACATCTGAGGTCCTCTCCAAGGTTTCTCATAGTCAGCATTGTCACTGGCGTCCCACTGGATGTGAATTCTCCCTGCCCACTGGGTGTTAGTTTTCCTTGCCCTTTTGTGGGTTCTTCCGAGGATGTCGTAGTCGTAATGATTTGTGCAGTCCTTTGAGACATTTGTGATTTGGGGCTATATAAATAAACATTCATTGATTGATTGATTGATTGATTGATTGATCGATCCAAGCAACGTTTGTAAGTTTTCCAATATAACTAAAACAACTCTTACTTCCTTAACCGTCCCCCGTGTGACGTCTGTAGGAGTGTTTTCGTGCATATTTATACGTGCTATCGTAACGTAATGACGCTAGTATATTAGACGGCAGTAAATTAGCGTTTTTAAGTCAATTTAATTTATTAGTACCGGTAGACAACTAGTTTGTACTTAGGAACGCTGTGAGTCTTTGGGCACCACAGGATTCCATTAAGAACCGATTCAAAACGATTCTCGATTCAAAATTAATACTTTAGGATTCCATGATGAACTACAATCCTCCATATAGCAAATAAACCGACAAATTCCTATATCGTTTAAAACAAAACTGGTTTTGTTTAATGCAATTCTACCCAAATGTTTAATGAAGTCAAATACTTCATTAAGTACTCAAGTAAATGTGTACAGTGGATATAGATCATCTACATCTACTATATGATTTGTCTGAGTGGCTGGGACGGGCTTAGAGCAACAAATAAAAATCCCTCCTAAAAGAAGCAGACGGTCTTAGTAGATCACATGTAAACACGACCCGTTGATGTTAGCGTTTGCACCCACTATTTAGCACATGCTACTTCAGTTTTAGCAGCTCAGTGATTGGAAGAATGTAATAAGTCGCCCCCTGGAACAATTCATGTAGCGTTCATGTTCATGGCTGAGCACCGCCTCGGCTACCGGAAACACAAATCCCGGCAGATGAGGGCAACATTAATTTCTTACGGAGAGGGACAAAAGGTAATAGAAAAGGTTTTAGCAAGTGGATTACCAGGACCGTTTTATTGATGCTACTGTACAGAGATAACATGCCGGATTTACTCTTAATATCAAATCAGAACTATTTTTAAAGCGATCCAGACACGATGGATTATTAAAAGTTCAGGAGGAGTTTATCCGGGTATTTTTGTGCAAAATTCTGTGTGATACTGTAACTGAAGTCAGTGCCAAAGCACTGGAATCAATCAAGACTGGGCTTAACGTGGCACTGGAATAGATCAATACTAGGTTGAACATGGCAATGGAATCAATCAAGACTGGGTTGAAAATGGCAATTGAATCAATCAAGACTGGGTTGAACATAGCAAGGGAATCAAGCAAGAGTGGGTTGAACGTGGGACTGGAATCAAGACTGGGTTAAACATGGCACTGGAATCAATCAAGACTGAAATGAATATGGCAATGGAATCAATCAATACTGGGCTGAACATGGCATTGGAATCGATCAAGACTGAGATGAACATGGCAATGGAATCAATCAAGACTTTGTTGAACATGGCAATGGAATCAATCAAGACTCGGATGAACATGGCAATGGAATCCATCAAGACTGGGTTGAACATAGCATGGGAATCAAGCAAGAGTGGGTTGAACGTGGGACTGGAATCAAGACTGGGCTGAACATGGCAATGGAATCAATCAAGACTGGGTTGAACATGGCTATGAAATCAATCAAGACTGGGTTGAACATAGCAATGGAATCAATGAAGACTGGGTTGAACATAGCAATGGAATCAATCAAGACTGGGTTGAACATGGCAATGGAATTAATCAAGACTGGGTTGAAAATGGCACTGGATTCAATCAAGCCTGGGTTGAACATAGCAATGGAATCAATCAAGACTGGGTTGAACATAGCATGGGAATCAAGCAAGAGTGGGTTGAACGTGGGACTGGAATCAAGACTGGGCTGAACATGGCAATGGAATCAATCAAGACTGGGTTGAACATGGCTATGAAATCAATCAAGACTGGGTTGAACATAGCAATGGAATCAATGAAGACTGGGTTGAACATAGCAATGGAATTAATCAAGACTGGGTTGAAAATGGCACTGGATTCAATCAAGCCTGGGTTGAACATAGCAATGGAATCAATCAAGACTGGGTTGAACATAGCATGGGAATCAAGCAAGAGTGGGTTGAACGTGGGACTGGAATCAAGACTGGGCTGAACATGACAATGGAATCAATCAAGACTGAAATGAATATGGCAATGGAATCAATCAATACTGGGTTGAACATGGCATTGGAATCAATCAAGACTGGGTTGAACATGGCACTGGAATCAATGAAGACTGGGCTGAACATGGCACTGGAATCAATCAAGACTGAAATGAATATGGCAATGGAATCAATCAATACTGGGTTGAACATGGCAATGGAATCAATCAAGACTGGGTTGAACATGGTAATGGAATCCATCAAGACTGGGCTGAACATGGCATTGGAATCGATCAAGACTGAGCTGAACATGGCACTGGAATCAATCAAGACTGGGTTGAACATGGTACTGGAATCAATCAAGACTGGGTTGAACATGGCACTGGCATCAATCAATACTGGGTTGAACATGGCACTGAAATCAAACGTGGGACTGGAATCAATCAAGACTGGGTTGAACATGGTACTGGAATCAATCAAGACTGGGTAGAACATGGCAATGGAATCAATCAATACTGGGTTGAACATGGCACTGAAATCAAACGTGGGACTGGAATCAATCAAGACTGGGTTGAACATGGTACTGGAATCAATCAGGACTGGGTAGAACATGGCACTGGAATCAATCAAGACTGGGTTGAACATAGCATGGGAATCAAGCAAGAGTGGGTTGAATGTGGGACTGGAATCAAGACTGGGCTGAACATGGCTATGGAATCAATCAAGACTGGGTTAAACATGGCTATGGAATCAATCAAGACTGGGTTGAACCTGGCACGGGAATCAATTAATACTGGGCTGAACATGGCAATGGAATCAATCAATACTGGGTTGAACGTGGCAATGGAATCAATCAAGACTGGGTTGAACATGGCAATGGAATAAATCAAGACTGGGTTGAACATGGCAATGGAATCCATCAAGACTGGGTTGAACAAGGCAATGGAATAAATAGAGACTGCGTTGAACCTGGCACGGGAATCAATTAATACTGGGCTGAACATGGCAATGGAATCAATCAATACTGGGTTGAACGTGGCAGTGGAATCAATCAAGACTTGGCTGAAAATGGTACTGGAATCAATGAAGACTGGGCTGAACATGGCAATGGAATCAATCAAGACTGGGTTTAACATGGCAATGGAATTAATCAAGACTGGGTTGAACATGGCAATGGAATCAATCAAGACTGAAATGAATATGGCAATGGAATCAATCAAGACTGGGTTTAACATGGCAATGGAATTAATCAAGACTGGGTTGAACATGGCAATGGAATCAATCAAGACTGAAATGAATATGGCAATGGAATCAATCAATACCGGGTTGAACCTGGCACGGGAATCAATTAATACTGGGCTGAACATGGCAATGGAATCGATCAAGACTGAGCTGAACATGGCACTGGAATCAATCAAGACTGGGTTGAACATGGCAATGGAATCAGTCAAGACTTGGTTGAACATGGCAATGGAATCAATGAAGACTGGGCTGAACATGGCACTGGAATCAATGAAGACTGGGTTGAACATGGCAATGGAATCAGTCAAGACTTGGTTGAACATGGCAATGGAATCAATGAAGACTGGGCTGAACATGGCACTGGAATCAATGAAGACTGGGTTGAACATGGCAATGGAATCAATGAAGACTGGGTTGAACATGGCAATGGAATCAGTCAAGACTTGGTTGAACGTGGCAATGGAATCAATCAAGACTGGGTTGAACATGGCAATGGAATCAGTCAAGACTTGGTTGAACATGGCAATGGAATCAATGAAGACTGGGCTGAACATGGCACTGGAATCAATCAAGACTGGGTTAAACATGGCTATGGAATCAATCAAGACTGGGTTGAACCTGGCACGGGAATCAATTAATACTGGGCTGAACATGGCAATGGAATCAATCAATACTGGGTTGAACGTGGCAATGGAATCAATCAAGACTGGGTTGAACATGGCAATGGAATAAATCAAGACTGGGTTGAACATGGCAATGGAATCCATCAAGACTGGGTTGAACAAGGCAATGGAATAAATAGAGACTGCGTTGAACCTGGCACGGGAATCAATTAATACTGGGCTGAACATGGCAATGGAATCAATCAATACTGGGTTGAACGTGGCAGTGGAATCAATCAAGACTTGGCTGAAAATGGTACTGGAATCAATGAAGACTGGGCTGAACATGGCAATGGAATCAATCAAGACTGGGTTTAACATGGCAATGGAATTAATCAAGACTGGGTTGAACATGGCAATGGAATCAATCAAGACTGAAATGAATATGGCAATGGAATCAATCAAGACTGGGTTTAACATGGCAATGGAATTAATCAAGACTGGGTTGAACATGGCAATGGAATCAATCAAGACTGAAATGAATATGGCAATGGAATCAATCAATACCGGGTTGAACCTGGCACGGGAATCAATTAATACTGGGCTGAACATGGCAATGGAATCGATCAAGACTGAGCTGAACATGGCACTGGAATCAATCAAGACTGGGTTGAACATGGCAATGGAATCAGTCAAGACTTGGTTGAACATGGCAATGGAATCAATGAAGACTGGGCTGAACATGGCACTGGAATCAATGAAGACTGGGTTGAACATGGCAATGGAATCAGTCAAGACTTGGTTGAACGTGGCAATGGAATCAATCAAGACTGGGTTGAACATGGCAATGGAATCAGTCAAGACTTGGTTGAACATGGCAATGGAATCAATGAAGACTGGGCTGAACATGGCACTGGAATCAATCAAGACTGGGCTGAACATGGCAATGGAATCAATCAATACTCGGTTAAACATGGCACGCGCCTTCTGGGTTGGAAAAGAACATTTCTCAAGCATCCGCCACAGGATGATTTTGTAAGGAACGACACGTTCTCTCAAATAAGAAGCCGGCGTGTTATTTCCAGTATTTTAAGCGGCCGCCACATACGGAGTGGAATCAGTACAATGCAAAAATCACGCTGTATTATGCAGAGTCAGCGGACAGAAGCCAAACAATGGCGCAGCAGATTGAATTTATGATGGGATTTTAGCGGAGGGATTTACTACCTTGGTTGCTCCAGCGGAATTTCTCCTCTGCCGAACTGCAAGAGATAAACGACAGAAAGCACATAAAAGGTTAGAACCCACAGCACAGACGACAACAAAACACACACTTTGATGTTCTTTCTTTACAATGCACGGTAAAAATAAAGCAATATTCCATAAAAAAAATATAACAACATCTATTTACTGTCCACAGCGGTTCACAATTCTGCTAACAAGTGACGGACACGACATGTCGGTGCTTTTTGAAATAATTACGGTACAGTGGAACTTGATCAAGGCGGTTCCGTTTATGTCGACGGCCATAATGCAAATAGTTACAAAAAACAACAACAAAAGAACAAGCAAATACACTGAAAATGTGATAGCGATCGTGCTATGACGCCATCTTTTGGACGGGTTCGCGTATACCTTCCGTTTAGTGCTCTCAACCGGAAGTAGAAGTGCCGTTCCGCCTTCTAGCCGTCCGTAGCGTTTTCCCACTCGTACGGATTCTTCCTTCATCACTCCAAGCAACGTTTGTAAGGTTTACAATATAACTAAAACAATTCTTACTTCCCAAACCGTCCCACGTGGGATTTCTGTCGCAGTGTTTTCATGCACGTGCTATCGTGATTTAGTGGCGTTAGCGTTGTTAGAATTTTGATTGATTGATTGAAACTTTTATTAGTAGATTGCACAGTTCAGTACATATTCCGTACAATCGACCTCTAAATGGTAACACCCCAATAAGTTTTCAAACTTGTTTAAGTCGGGGTCCACGTTAATCAATTCATCATTCAATTAGCTAATATGCTAACACGTTTACGAGTATCAATGGCATTCTTTTTGTATTGTTTCAGTTTCACAAATTATTTCGGTAAATTCACCAAAACGTCTTGTCTTTTTAACTGATTGGAGAGCTAGCTTGCGCAGTTGCGGGGTCTACGGCCATGACTTCTGTTTTGTTTGATCAGCCGTTTTACTGCCGTGTTACAGACACCGTTTGGGAACGATTAAGGTATGTAAATAAGTGGCCAAGGTATGGGTAACTTACACATTAATGCTGAAAGGTCCATACAGGTTTCGGAGCAACATATGTTGTCATCCAAGCAACGTTATCATGGACGCCCCTGCTTATTCCAGCAAGGCGATGCCGAGCCACGTGTTACAACAGCGTGGCTTCGTAGTAAAAGAGTGCAAGTACTAGACTGGCCTGCCTGTAATCAATGTGTGGCGCAATATGAAGCCTGAAATGCGACAACAGAGACCCCAAGTTCTACTGCGCATGAAGTCTAGCACACAACCTAGGTCCATAGATGCTACTTTGATTGTTTACAAGTAAATATTGTGTGTAAATAAAGCTGCAACCCAGCAAACTGCAGCTGGTCACAGACCCCCAAAACAAAAGCAAGAGAGATAATAAAGTGTAGCGTAACATCTGATGACAATAAAGTCGAACACCGAGACCCACCTGTGACTCGTGGACTTTCATGAACTGAAAGAGAAACCTAATATTTGGACTTTTTGTAGTGTTCTGCCCTCAAACCAGAACTCTGTTTACTCTTGTTTTCAATTTCAGAGTAGTTCGCCCTGGGGTCTGCCATGTGTTATTTCCCCAGTCAATCTAGTGCCTCGGTTTTTGTTGTGTTTCCCGGTTTCCTTATTTGTAATATTGACGCAGCTTTAGTCAGTTTTCAGCTCCCAGCCAGGGCCGCCGCTCTTTATTGCTTTTTGTGCCGCCCATCTTGTTCAGAGTCACATGTCCGCTGTCATTTATCACAGCCCCTGGCTTTCGGTGGGAGGGTGTTGTTGATAAATTGCTGTGGCTTTGCGTAATACAGTTTTAACTTGCACTTACAGATGTAGCGACCAACTTTAGTGACTGACGGTGGCTTTCTGAAGTGTCCCTGAGCCCATGTGGTGATATCCTTTACGCACTGATGTCGGTTTTTGATGCAGTACCGAATGAGGGATCGAATGTCACAGGCATTCAATGTTTCTCCAGATTCTCTGAACCTTTTGATGACATTACGGAGTGTAGATAGTGAAATCCCTAAATTCCTTGTTGGGAAATGTTCTTAAACTGTCGGACAACTCATTTTGTTCGCAAAACGGTGACCCTCGCCTCGTCCTTGTTTGTGAATGACTGAAGCTGCTTTTATAGCCAATCATGGCACCCACCTGTTCCCAATTAGCCTGCACACCTGTGGGATGTTCAAAATAAGTCTTTGATGAGCATTCCTCAACTTCCTCAGTCGTTTTTTTGCCACTCGTGCCAGCTTTTTTGAAACGGGACAACATGATAGGGGATATAATCATGGAGCCCTGACTGGAGGGCGAGGCAGGCATGAATAGTAGCCTGGCTGGCGACTGCAACCAGGCTGCCAATCAGGGACAGGCGAGGGAAACAAGCAGGAAATGGAACCAAAATAAGAGCGTTGACAGGAAATGAACACAAACACAGAGGTAAAACCAAAACATAACCAACCTGTCAGAAACAAGCCTGACAAAATCAAATCCATTATTATCTCTGGTCAATTAGGTAACATATTACTAATAATACTTCTTGTTTATATTATTTTATTTATTTATTTGACTGGAACGGTACAATTAAACATTGCTACCCACAGGTACATAAGACTTCTAGCCACAGGCTAATTGGCAATATTTTTCCCTTTTAATTAAAAAAAAAGTAGATAAAAGTGTAAAACATACAAAAGAAGTCCCTGACAGTGTGTCCATGTTTTAGTTTTTCCTGTCTTTGTTTCCTGTCAGCGCTCTTATTTTGTCTGTTTCCTGTCTTTCTCCCTGAGCGCTGTTTCCCCCCCTAGCTGCGGCTGATTGGCACCTGGCCACACCTGGTGTCAATCAGCCCGATTCCTATTTTTACCTCCTTTGTCCTCCAGTCAGTGCTGGATTATTGTCACCACTACCCGTCAATGTCATTAAGACTTATCGTTGTAGCCGTGTCTACTTTTGTTCACTCTGCTCACGCCGTAGTTTCTTCTTGGCACGGTAAGTGTTTTGTTCATAGCCTAGTCTGTTATCCGCACCTGTTGTTAGTACCCTTTTGTTTGTTCTTGTTTTAGTATTTAAATTAAATCATGTTTTCTTATTCAATGCCTAGCTGCTACCGTCTCTGCATCTTGGGGTTCGTCACAAACTCAACCTGACAATAAGTACAGAAATGAAAAAACAGAAAATAATTGACCCCGTTTGAGCGTACTAAACCCAGTTCTAGTGCTCACACTTGTGTAGGTACTGTTATTTGATGGTAAATAACTCATCAAAAATAGCTACAGAATGTGATTGAAATGAATCAATGCGTAGGAATTGGAAAACAGGCAAAAGGAACCAGGAAACAAGGATAACAGGTTACAGAGGAGCCCTGACTGGAGGGCGAGGCAGGCATAAATAGTAGCGTGATGCGTAGGAAATGGAAAACACGCAACAGGAATCAATCATGGAATCGATGCGTAGGGAATTGTGATAATCGCGATACCGCGATTATTACTCATATTATAATCCATCCATCCATCCATCCATCTTCTTCCGCTTATCCGAGGTCGGGTCGCGGGGGCAACAGCCTAAGTAGGGAAACCCAGACTTCCCTCTCCCCAGCCACTTCGTCTAGCTCTTCCCGGGGGATCCCGAGGCGTTCCCAGGCCAGCCGGGAGACATAGTCTTCCCAACGTGTCCTGGGTCTTCCCCGTGGCCTCCTACCGGTTGGACGTGCCCTAAACACCTCCCTAGGGAGGCGTTCGGGTGGCATCCTGACCAGATGCCCGAACCACCTCATCTGGCTCCTCTCCATGTGGAGGAGCAGCGGCTTTACTTTGAGTTCCTCCCGGATGACAGAGCTTCTCACCCTATCTCTAAGGGAGAGACCCAAACTCATTTGGGCCGCTTGTACCCGTGATCTTATCCTTTCGGTCATGACCCAAAGCTCATGACCATAGGTGAGGATGGGAACGTAGATCGACCGGTAAATTGAGAGCTTTGCCTTCCGGCTCAGCTCCTTCTTCACCACAACGGATCGGTACAACGT
>NC_084638.1:7186572-7194072 GCF_033978795.1 Nerophis ophidion
ATGCACATACGAACAAATGAGGACATGGAGACAGGTGAGTAAACACTATCACTATTTTGATTCTTGGCAAGACGATTCGATTGGGAATAGATTCTAAATTCAACACAATTCTCAATTCAAACCGATTCTTGAAATATACTATCTGGTATACCTATATCACACACGTATGCACATACGAACAAATGAGGACATGGAGACAGGTGAGTAAACACTATCACTATTTTGATTCTTGGCATGACGATTCGATTGGGAATAGATTCTTAATTCAACACAATTCTCAATTCAAACCGATTCTTGGAATATACTATCTGGTTTACCTATATCGCACACACACATTTATGCACTTCCGAACAAATGAGGACATGGAGACAGGTGAGTAAACACTATCACTATTTTGATTCTTGGCATGACGATTCGATACGGAATCGATCCTTGATTTAACACGATTTTTAAATCAAATCGATTTTTGAAATATACTATCTGATATACCGATATAGCACACACACATTTATGCACATACGAACAAATGAGGACATGGAGACAGGTGAGTAAACACTATCACTATTTTGATTCTTGGCAAGACGATTCGATTCGGAATAGATTCTTGATTC
Organism: Nerophis ophidion; assembly: GCF_033978795.1. NCBI lineage: Eukaryota > Metazoa > Chordata > Actinopteri > Syngnathiformes > Syngnathidae > Nerophis > Nerophis ophidion. The sequence continues at coordinate 7,187,184 of NC_084638.1, forward strand.
AACACAATTCTTAATTCAAACCGATTCTTGAAATATACTATCTGGTATACCAATATCGCACACACACTCGTATGCACATACGAACAAATGAGGACATGGAGACAGGTGAGTAAACACTATCACTATTTTGATTCTTAGCAAGACGATTCGATTCGGAATAGATTCTTAATTCAACACAATTCTCAATTCAAAACAATTCTTGAAATATACTATCTGGTATACTTATATCTCACACACACACGTATGCACTTACGAACAAATGAGGACATGGAGACAGGTGAGTAAACACTATCACTATTTTGATTCCTGGCAAAACGATTCGATTCGGAATAGATTCTGAATTCAACACAATTCTCAATTCAAACCGATTCTTGAACTATACTATCTGGTATACCAATATCGTACACACACACGTATGCACAAAAGAACAAATGAGGACATGGAGACAGGTGAGTAAACACTATCACTATTTTGATTCTTGGCAAGACGATTCGATTCGGAATAGATTCTTGATTCAACACAATTCTCAATTCAAACCGATTGTTGAACTATACTATCTGGTATACCAATATCGCACACACACACGTATGCACATACGAACAAATGAGGACATGGAAACAGGTGAGTAAACACTATCACTATTTTGATTCTTGGCAAGACGATTCGATTCGGAATAGATTCTTGATTCAACACAATTCTCAATTCCAACCGATTCTTGAAATATACTATCTGGTATACCAATATCGCACACACACTTGTATGCCCATACGAACAAATGAGGACATGGAGACAGGTGAGTAAACACTATCACTATTTTAATTCTTAGCAAGACGATTCGATTCGGAATAGATTCTTAATTCAACACAATTCTCAATTCAAACCGATTCTTGAAATATACTATCTGGTATACCTATATCACACACGTATGCACATACGAACAAATGAGGACATGGAGACAGGTGAGTAAACACTATCACTATTTTGATTCTTGGCATGACGATTCGATTGGGAATAGATTCTTAATTCAACACAATTCTCAATTCAAACCGATTCTTGAAATATACTATCTGGTATACCAATATCGCACACACACTTGTATGCACATACGAACAAATGAGGACATGGAGACAGGTGAGTAAACACTATCACTATTTTAATTCTTAGCAAGACGATTCGATTCGGAATAGATTCTTAATTCAACACAATTCTCAATTCAAACCGATTCTTGAAATATACTATCTGGTATACCTATATCACACACGTATGCACATACGAACAAATGAGGACATGGAGACAGGTGAGTAAACACTATCACTATTTTGATTCTTGGCAAGACGATTCGATTCGGAATAGATTCTTGATTCAACACAATTCTTAATTCAAACCGATTCTTGAAATATACTATCTGGTATACCAATATCGCACACACCCACGTATGCACATACGAACAAATGAGGACATGGAGACAGGTGAGTAAACACTATCACTATTTTGATTCTTGGCAAGACGATTCGATTGGGAATAGATTCTTAATTCAACACAATTCTCAATTCAAACCGATTCTTGAAATATACTATCTGGTATACCTATATCACACACGTATGCACATACGAACAAATGAGGACATGGAGACAGGTGAGTAAACACTATCACTATTTTGATTCTTGGCATGACGATTCGATTGGGAATAGATTCTTAATTCAACACAATTCCCAATTCAAACCGATTCTTGGAATATACTATCTGGTTTACCTATATCGCACACACACATTTATGCACTTCCGAACAAATGAGGACATGGAGACAGGTGAGTAAACACTATCACTATTTTGATTCTTGGCATGACGATTCGATACGGAATCGATCCTTGATTTAACACGATTTTTAAATCAAATCGATTTTTGAAATATACTATCTGATATACCGATATAGCACACACACATTTATGCACTTCTGAACAAATGAGGATATGGAGACAGGTGAGTAAACACTATCACTATTTTGATTCTTGGTGTGACTATTCGATTCAGAATCGATTCTTGCAACGTTTCCTGTATAATATCGAACTCTAACACTAAAGTATCGAATGATACCAACCTGGTGCACATGTAGCTATCCAATGACACGTATATAGTCGTGGTTGTAAGTATGTATTATGAGCGCTCTCAGGATTTCAAAGTAATATTACATGTTCGACGAGGATAGTTCGAAGGTAGGATAAAGCAGCTTTTGGGGTGACACTCGATTTAGTAGGAGATTGAGAATCGATTACGTATTGCTGGGTAGAATTGGATAAACCTGCGAGCCCCCCGGGGTAATGCTGCGAGACGGTCAGTGCCAAGGTGAAACTTAAGTATGCAAGTGCAGAAAATCCCGTGGGTAAAACAGACGTGTAGTCAGCCGTGTAATAGTCTCATACCACTGGGAACAAGGCGCCAAGTCAACAATCCACGCTGGACAATAGAAACGCTAATGCAGGAAAATCCATTGTGCTGAAAAAGGGACAATCCATTCATCCATCCATCTTCTTCCGCTTATCCGAGGTCGGGTCGCGGGGGCAGCAGCCCAAGCAGGGAAGCCCAGACTTTCCCCTCCCCAGCCACTTCGTCTAGCTCTTCCCGGGGGATCCCGAGGCGTTCCCAGGCCAGCCGGGAGACATAGTCTTCCCAACGTGTCCTGGGTCTTCCCCGTGGCCTCCTACCGGTTGGACGTGCCCTAAACACCTCCCTAGGGAGGCGTTCGGGTGGTATCCTGACCAGATGCCCGAACCACCACATCTGGCTCCTCTCCATGTGGAGGAGCAGCGGCTTTACTTTGAGTTCCTCCCGGATGGCAGAGCTTCTCACCCTATCTCTAAGGGAGAGACCCGCCACACGGCGGAGGAAACTCATTTGGGCCGCTTGTACCCGTGATCTTGTCCTTTCGGTCATGACCCAAAGCTCATGACCATAGGTGAGGATGGGAACGTAGATCGGCCGGTAAATTGAGAGCTTTGCCTTCCGGCTCAGCTCCTTCCTCACCACAACGGATCGGTACAACGTCCGCATTACTGAAGACGCCGCACCGATCCGCCTGTCAATCTCACGATCCACTCTTCCCCCACTCGTGAAAAAGACTCCTAGGCACTTGAACTCCTCCACTTGGGGCAGGGTCTCCTCCCCAACCCGGAGATGGCACTCCATCCTTTTCCGGGAGAGAACCATGGAGGTTTGGAGGTGCTGATTCTCATTCCGGCCGCTTTACACTCGGCTGCGAACCGATCCAGTGAGAGCTGAAGATCCTGGCCAGATGAAGCCAACAGGACCACATCATCTGCAAAAAGGAGAGACCTAATCCCGCGGCCATCAAACCGGAACCCCACAATGCCTTGACTGCGCCTAGAAACTCTGTCCATAAAAGTTATGAACAGAATCGGTGACAAAGGACAGCCTTGGCGGAGTCCAACCCTCACTGGAAACGTGTTCGACTTACTGCCGGCAATGCGGACCTAGCTCTGACACTGATCATACAGGAAGTGGACCGCCACAATAAGACAGTCCGATACCCCATACTCTCTGAGCACTCCCCACAGGACTTCCCGAGAGACACGGTCGAATGCCTTCTCCAAGTCCACAAAGCACATGTAGACTGGTTGGGCAAACTCCCATGCACCCTCAAGAACCCTGCCCAGAGTATAGAGCTGGTCCACAGTTGCACGACCAGGACGAAAACCACACTGTTCCTCCTGAATCCGAGGTTCGACTATCCGGCGTAGCCTCCTCTCCAGTACACCTGAATAAACCTTACCGGGAAGGCTGAGGAGTGTGATCCCACGATAGTTGGAACACACCCTCCGGTCCCCGTTCTTAAACAGGGGGAACACCAACTAAAAATAATAATAATAATACTCCCCTTACATGGAAGTAAAACAACTTAAAGCGTACTATGTGAAAATTCCCAGAACTGCTGCTATGGACCTGTGGAGAGGTGCAGCCGGTGAACGAGCAGTCTAGGTAGGGCACGCTGGAGCCCTGCCCAAGATGGCAGCAAGGAGGCGGAGAATGCGGCTGAGCGGAGAGGCGGGGCGTGCCGGGAGCAACGTCGCAATCTAATTCAGGTGCGTGGATTGCGCACCGGCACACGATTAACATTTCTCCTTACGCTGCATGAAAGGGGAGAAGGAGGAGAGCTGGAGAGCTTGCACACGAGAGACGGAGACGCGGCCGGCTGAAAAGCGACCGAGGAGCGAGCAGCGGAGAAGGAGCTGAAAACCGACCAGCCCGGAAGACAGCGTGTTATTGAACAATAAACGAGAGTCAAACCTGTTCAAGCGATCATGTCCTTCCTGAGTGGTCCATGGAACCTGAGCGACAAGGAAAGCCGTTCACAGGACCATTTAATGGACGACTGTGCTCTTTAGCATGCTTTATTTTCCCGTTCACCTGTGTGCTGGCTCCGGGTGTGCACGTCAAACTGATTTTGACTAACTCTAAGTTGTATGTGTTGTCATGAAATGGCGTATAATCCGACCTAAGGAGTTCAATGACCGTGTCACCATGTGGTGTACCATACCCATGCTGTCCTAGTCTTGTCCCTTGGACTTTGGAGATCACCGCCAACTTTTACTTTCCACACTTTTTCTGAACAAATGCTCGCCAACACAGATTGAGGCAGATCGGTGAACAATACGGGACAATACGAAGATCCTGGGTTGTGAAAAGCTCCTTGAGCGTCTGTGGAAACGCTCCCCACCCACACTACTTGGTGCCTCGTCTGGGCTGCTGTGACGTCGATTACCATAGTAACTCATTAGATGACCATAGTAACTAATTAGACTACCAGAGTAACTAGTATATCATCCAAAAGTGCAGATTCCGACCATTGAAAGACTTACGGTCATTAGAAAACATCACTGCACATCTTAACGGCAGCTACCCTTTCCATCTAAAATAATGTATTTGGGAATGTGGGGCGGGCCGGATTGAAAAGCTTAACGGGCCGCAGGTGGCCCCCAGGGCCTTCATTTGCCCAGCCCTGCTGTTAACAATTTGGAGTCACTGAGACAAGGCTTTTCTTTACGATAATCGATTACAGAGAACCTGTGGAAGTGTTTCCGAAATAAACCGGAAAAGTGTTCACCACATTTTGCAGAGAACCCGCCAACACTATTTTTAGTACGGTTGTTATGGTCTGTGGACTTTTTCTTCAATAGATTGAGAGGTCAAAGCTGCGACAGCTGTGTCGACTCTCATCGCTGGCCTGTAAGCTCATGGCAAATCTTGTGTACAAACACACACACACACACACACACACACACACACACACACACAGGTTATCATTTGGAATGGGGACCAAGTGTTTGATCAGTACTTGTGGGGACCAGCCTTTCTACAGGATCAGTACTTGTGGGGACCAGCCTTTCTACAGGATCAGTACTTGTGGAGACCAGCCTTTCTACAGGATCAGTACTTGTGGGGACCACCCTTTCTACAGGATCAGTACTTGTGGGGACCAGCCTTTCTACAGGATCAGTACTTGTGGGGACCAGCCTTTCTACAGGATCAGTACTTGTGGGGACCAGCCTTTCTACAGGATCAGTACTTGTGGGGACCAGCCTTTCTACAGGATCAGTACTAGTGGGGATCACCCTTTCTACAGTATCAGTACTTGTGGGGACCACCCTTTCTACAGGATCAGTATTTGTGGGGACCAGCCTTTCTACGGGGTCAGTACTTGTGGGGACCACCTTTTCTACAGAATCAGTACTTGTGGGGACCAGCCTTTCTACAGGATCTGTACTTGTGGGGACCACCCTTTCTACAGGATCAGTACTTGTGGGGACCACCCTTTCTACAGGATCAGTACTTGTGGGGACCACCCTTTCTACAGGATCAGTACTTGTGGGGGCCAGCCTTTCTACAGGATCAGTATTTGTGGGGACCCCCCTTTCTATAAGATCAGTACTTGTGGGGACAAGCCTTTCTACGGGATCAGTACTTGTGGGGACCACCTTTTCTACAGAATCAGTACTTGTGGGGACCAGCCTTTCTACAGGATCAGTACTTGTGGGGACCAGCCTTTCGGATCAGTACTTGTGGGGACCAGCCTTTCTACACAATCAGTAATTGTGGGGACCAGCCCTTCTACAAGATCAGTAATTGTGGGGACTAGCCTTTCTACAGGATCAGTACTTGTGGGGACTAGCCTTTCTACAGGATCAGTACTTGTGGGGACCAGCCTTTCTACAGGATCAGTACTTGTGGGGACCACCCTTTCTACAGGATCAGTACTTGTGGGGACCACCCTTTCTACAGGATCAGTACTTGTGGGGACCAGCCTTTCTACAGTATCAGTACTTGTGGGGACCACCCTTTCTACAAGATCAGTACTTGTGGGGACCAGCCTTTCTACAGGATCAGTACTTGTGGGGACCAGCCTTTCGGATCAGTACTTGTGGGGACCAGCCTTTCTACACAATCAGTAATTGTGGGGACCAGCCCTTCTACAAGATCAGTAATTGTGGGGACTAGCCTTTCTACAGGATCAGTACTTGTGGGGACCAGCCTTTCTACAGGATCAGTACTTGTGGGGACCACCCTTTCTACAGGATCACTACTTGTGGGGACCACCCTTTCTACAGGATCAGTACTTGTGGGGACCAGCCTTTCTACAGTATCAGTACTTGTGGGGACCACCCTTTCTATAAGATCAGTACTTTTGGGGACCAGCCTTTCCACAGGATCAGTACTTGTGGGGACCAGCCTTTCTACAGGATCAGTACTTGTGGGGACCACCCTTTCTACAGGATCAGTACTTGTGGGGACCACCCTTTCTACAGGATCAGTACTTGTGGGGACCACCCTTTCTACAGTATCAGTACTAGTGGGGACCACCCTTTCTACAGGATCAG
>NC_084638.1:7203360-7240860 GCF_033978795.1 Nerophis ophidion
CCCTTCAAACTTGTAAAAGAATTAAAACATTTTTAAAAATTATATTTCAAACATTTTTGGCGCTAAAATTGTACCCAATATCCGTGTGATATTCAAATTGTGAATTGTAAAAAAAAAATATACATATACATATATATACATATATATATATATATATATATATATATATATATATATATACATATATATATATATAGCTATATTCAGCTGATGTTTGTAGCTTACTGTTTTTTGTTCCCTGCTTCAGTTTTATTTTTCATTGTACAAGTACGACTTCTGTTTGCCTGTTCACTACCCGCTAGCTTCCACACTAAGCTCCTGTTCGTTATTTTCTAGCTCCCAGGCTAGCTCCTTTTGTTTGATTAACCGCCTCGTGCGTGCTTTGTGTTTGTACCCTTTTGGTTTTGTTTCTGTCTTAGCATTTAATCAAATCATGTTTTCACATTCCATGCCTGCATCTTGGGGTTCGTCACCAAACAACTCTGACATATACATGTGTATGTAATATATATATATATATATATATATATATATATATATATATATATTATATATACATACACACACACACACACATCTCCAATGCGGCCCCCAAGTCAACAAGTTTGGACATTCCGGCTCCAGGGGGCGCTCGGCCCTATGGTTAAGAAACACTGGCGTAGTAAAATGTTGCCAGCTCTGCCGTATAATAATAATAAAATAACATGTTTTGAAGAAAATTCCAAGTACTATGTGGTCCAAATTCCTTTGAGACCAAAATGGTATTTGTGCCAAATTATTACTCCTCATGCCTTCTTTTTCAGGGGATTATACCAAGTGGAAGACGGCAGAGCAGGAACTGGCAGGGCTGGTCTACCACAGCTTCTGGGTAATGGCCTCACACACACACACACACACACACACACACACACACACACACGTCCAACTGTGCGACCAATTACCAGACAAATGTTGCACGTACACACAGCCAAAAAAGGCAGACTGCCACAGGAGGTGTGTGTGTGTGTGTGTGTGTGTGTGTGTGTGTGTGTGTGTGTGCGTTTGTCAAAGTGACATATGGGGACATTTTTATGAAATTTCACCTTACATATGAGGACCTGTTGAAATATGGGGACATTTTCCATGTCCCCATATTTCCCGCAATGCTATCGTGTTCTAGACCCTCCCAGCATGTTCCCAGACCAAAAATCTCTAAAGTCTTCATTTGTCAAATTTTCAGAAAAAGTGTGTGAAAGTGTGTGTAATTTTTGGGGTCACTTTCGATTTTGCCCCTAGTGGCCATCTTTGCTATTATGACACACACACACACACACTTGTCCTCATATGTCATATGTCCTCATATGTCATGTGGGGCAGAAACTCACACACTCCAACATTTTGAAAAACATATAATCATTACAGCAATGAACATACTTTTGAAATCTAAATCAAGTAACACATTTTCAACTGATCTGATGATCTCAACCTTTTTTATGTTAGTTGTATCTATTCATTTGGTTTATCTGGAGAGGATTTGGGCTAGACAATCAATAATAAAGGGATTATGGTGATGATTTAATCGGTTTGATTCAGTATTTTACTGTATTGGGCTTTTTTCTATTCTGTTGTCTAAAATACAATGCCGCACAATAATTACTTTAAATGTGCCTGAAAAAAAACTTTCAACCTTGATTGAGACAAAGGCGATAATTCAAATGGAATTCAAACTACAAACAGTATTTAATATTTTCAAATGGTTACAATAGCACATGATTTTGGTATTTTTATCTTTGGGACAAATTTTGGATTCAATTGGGGATTGTTTTTGGAGGTATTCACTTCACATTGTATTCAAGATGGTTACTTCCGCCCACTGTGAAGAGTCTCGGCGTCTGATTGGTCCAATTTTCAGTTAGGCGCCGCCTGATTGGCCGTTGGATGATGTCTGCTCCTAACAGAGGGCTAAATCACTAGTTAATTATTTTCCTCATGGAAGTTATACAGCTCACGTATCACACTTAATATTGAATATATATAAAAAGTGTTTTCCAAAAGGACCATTTATAATCGAAATACAAAACTTCACACACGATTTTGAGCACAACAGAGCGCTCAGTGAACAGCACTTCCGGGACCTGCATCACCGGAGGGGGACATCTATCTTGGCCACAAACCATCTTTGACAGTCTTCGGCAGCATGGTTGAATCAGGTGAGCATAAAATGAAGTTTAACGTAATTAAATAGACCAATGTTTTTTAACATAGGAAAATAGTTCATTGTAAACAACAGTTAAATGTTTGTTGTTATTAATTGCAATCAGATTTGATTTTATGAGGTCAAATTAAGCATTTCAGTTCTGGGCCAAGGCCAAGGCATTTAATTTTTTTTTTTTAAAGTTGCATGGAAGATTATAAGTAGCAGTGATTGTCACACACACACTAGGTGTGGTGAAATTATTCTCTGCATTTGACCCATCACCCTTGATCACTATGCTAGTAAACCTTTTCTTAATTTTAAACAAGACAGACTAGAGTTCTTCAAATTGTTTATACTTTTTCTCAAATACAAATATGTCAAGCTGATAAGCACTGTGGAGTAGGCATGTTACTGATATTGTTACATTAGTTCTTTGTTTGAGAAGCTTCATGTCTGCACTGATCCTAAATTTAACAGTTTTTGAAGGGTTTGGTTCTTTGTTTTATTTCTGTGTCACTGACTTTTTTCATTTTTATGTGTGGATTTGTTAGGCGCATCAACACATGATATAGACATCGTGCCCAAAAGAAGAGCGAGACGTAATCCTGAGGCTGAAGCCACCGAGTTTATTTGATCTGGATGTGACAAGTCTTGTTTTAAGGCCCAGTGGATCAATGATTGGAAAGGTATGTCTTGTTATGTATCATATCAATGGTAACTGTATCAACATCTCATTTGGATCATTTCCTTACAGTCTAATAGAGGTTGTATTATATGGCTTTAATTAGAAGTGTTTGGAATAACAGCGTTCCACGTCCCAAGAGCTAGCTTCTGTAGCCGAGGATCGGACCGCCAAGTGCCCTGCCTTCGGCTGCCGCCCAGCTCACAATGCACCCGACCTCTATGGCCCCTCGGAGTCTTGTTCACGAGTGGGGGAAGAGTGGATCGTGAGATCGACAGGCGGATCGGTGTGGGGTCTTCGGTAATGCGGACGTTGTATTGATCCGTTGTGGTGAAGAAGGAGCTGAGCCGGAAGGCAAAGCTCTCAATTTACCGGTCGATCTACGTTCCCATCCTCACCTATGGTCATGAGCTTTGGGTCATGACCGGAAGGATAAGATCACGGGTACAAGCGGCCCAAATGAGTTTCCTCCACCGGGTAGGGGTGCTCTCCCTTAGAGATAGGGTGAGAAGCTCTGCCATCCGGGAGGAACTCAAAGTAAAGCCGCTGCTCCTCCACATGGAGAGGAGCCAGATGAGGTGGTTCGGGCATCTGGTCAGGATGCCACCCGAACGCCTCCCTAGGGAGGTGTTTAGGGCACGTCCAACCGGTAGGAGGCCACGGGGAAGACCCAGGACACGTTGGGAAGACTATGTCTCCCGGCTGGCCTGGGAACGCCTCGGGATCCCCCGGGAAGAGCTAGACGAAGTGGCTGGGGAGAGGGAAGTCTGGGCTTCCCTGCTTAGGCTGCTGCCACCGCGACCCCACCTCGGAAAAGCGGAAGATGATGGATGGATGGATGGATGGTATAACAGCGGTATATGAAAACGATGTTACTAATGCTGTTACTTTTACCGGTAACGAGTAAGCTATTAACTTTTATGTACGCTACAACGCTGTTACGATGCGTTTTATGTAATGTGGCATGCTACTTTTGATGTGATTGTATGTCAACAAGACAGCGTTAGAAGCACAAAAGGGTTAGTGCAGGTAATATCTTTTTACTAATGAAAGCAACCCCCGGAAGTAATTACGAACACGATATCAAATAGAAAGAGGCCTCATCCACACACAAACAAAAACATTCAACAGAACTATCTTAACTGCCACTGCTAAGCTAAAAAATACAGCTGAACTATTCTGCTATGTCTGGGCGCTGAAGTCCCACATCACTTGGCAAAAGGCACAGCTTTTTAAAGGCACACACACACTCTGCTCTCATGAAATGTCTCTCAACTGCATATGCTAGATATTTAAAACTTTTCTTTTTCAAGTAACACATTAATTACAAACCCCGTTTCCATATGAGTTGGGAAATTGTGTTAGATGTAAATCCAAACGGAATAATTTTTAAAAAAAATAATAATTAACTTAGAATTTCATGGCTGCAATACGTGCCAAAGTAGTTGGGAAAGGGCATGTTCACCACTGTGTTACATCACCTTTTCTTTCAACAACACTCAATAACCGTTTGGGAACTGAGGAAACTAATTGTTGAAGCTTGGAAGGTGGAATTCTTTCCCATTCTTGTTTTATGTAGAGCTTCAGTCTCCTCTGTCGTATTTTACGCTTCATAATGCACCACACATTTTTGATAGGACTGCAGGCCGGCCAGGAAAGTACCTGCACTCTTTTTTTATGAAGCTGAACACGTGCTGAATGTGGCTTGGCATTGTCTTGCTGAAATAAGCAGGGGCGTACATGAAAAAGTCGGCGCTTAAATGGCAGCAAATGTTGTTCCAAACAGATGGGTAACTTACAGATGTGTAAGTTACCCATGCCTTGGGCACTAATGCACCCCCATACCATCACAGATGCTGGCTTTTGAACTTTGCGTCGATAACATTCTGGATGGTTCGCTTCCCCTTTGGTCCGGATGAAACGGTGTCCAATATTTCCAAAAATAATTTGAAATGTGGGCTCGTCAGACCACAGAACACCTTTCGACTTTGCATCAGCCCATCTTAGATGATCTTGGGCCCAGAGAAGCCGGCGGCGTTTCTGGATGTTGATAATTGGCTTTCGCTTTGCATAATAGAGCTTTAACTTGCACTTACAGATATAGCAACACACGGTATTTAGTGACAGTGGTTTTCTGAAGTGTTCCTGAACTCATGTGGTGATATCCTTTAGAGATTGATGTCGGTTTTTGATACAGTGCCGTCTGAGGGATCGAAGGTCACAGTTATTCAATGTTGGTTTCCAGACATGCCGCTTACGTGGAGTGATTTCTCCGGATTCTCTGAACCTTTTGATGATATCATGGAGCGTAGATGTTGAAATCCCTAAATTTCTTGCAATTGCACTTTGAGAAAGGTTGTTCTTAAACTGTTTGACTATTTGCTCATGCAGTTGTGGACAAAGGGGTGTACCTCGCCCCATCCTTTCCTGTGAAAGACTGAGCATTTTTTGGGAAGTTGTTTTTATAGCCAATCATGGCACCCACCTGTTCCAAATTAGCCTTCACACCTGTGGGATGTCCCAAATAAGTGTTTGATGAGCATTTCTTAACTTTATCAGTATTTATTGCCACCTTTCCCAACTTGTTTGTTGCATGTTGATGGCATCAATTTCTAAAGTTAATGATTATTTGCACCAAAAAAATGTTTATCAGTTTGAACATCAAATATCAATCAATCAATCAATGTTTACTTATATAGCCCTAAATCACTAGTGTCTCAAAGGGCTGCACAAACCACTACGACATCCTCGGTAGGCCCACATAAGGGCAAGGAAAACTCACACCCAGTGGGACGTCGGTGACAATGATGACTATGAGAACCTTAGAGAGGAGGAAAGCAATGGATGTCGAGCGGGTCTAACATGATACTGTGAAAGTTCAATCCACAATGGATCCAACACAGTCGCAAGAGTCCAGTCCAAAGCGGATCCAACACAGCAGCGAGAGTCCCGTTCACAGCGGAGCCAGCAGGAAACCATCCCAAGTGGAGGCGGATCAGCATCGCAGAGATGTCCCCAGCCGATACACAGGCAAACATATGTTGTCTTTGTAGCATATTCAACTGAATATGGGTTGAAAATGATTTGCAAATCATTGTATTCTGTTTATATTTACATCTAACACAATTTCCCAACTCATATGGAAACGGGGTTTGTACTTAATTTAATAATTATTTACATTTATGAAAGAGTAAAACTAGAGGGGGGGGGTTGCCCACATCTGAGGTCCTCTCCAAGGTTTCTCATAGTCAGCATTGTCGCTGGCGTCCCACTGAATGTGAATTCTCCCTGCCCACTGGGTGTGAGTTTTCCTTGCCCTTTTGTGGGTTCTTCCGAGGATGTTGTAGTCGTAATGATTTGTGCAGTCCTTTGAGACATTTGTGATTTGGGGCTATATAAATAAACATTGATTGATTGATTGATTGATATTTGCTCTTGCATCAATTGAAAAAGGTTCTTTTGTGGTCGAGTACCGAGGGAAGTTCATCTCAAGACATGAGCGGGACAAGAGACAGAAACCCTCTATAAATATCTTTACTATTTATCTGGCATTATATGCTCATAATGTTAACAACAAAAAGTGCTGATAATGTTATAATTAATAAGTTCTAACATTATTTTTATGTGTTTTGTTGCAGACACCAACTGTTGATGTTCTATCTCAACATTCTCCAGATTCATGTGACCGATAAACCGACTTCATCCCTCCAACAGGTTATTACTTGACTATTTTACTATCCATCCATCAATCCATTTTCTACTACCTGTCCCTTTTTTGGGTTGGCGGGGTGTGCTTGAGCCTATCTGAGCTGCATTCGGGCGGAAGGCGGAGTACACCCTGGACAAGTCGCCACCTCATTACACGGCCAACACAAATAGACAACATTTACACTCACATTCACACACTAGGGCCAATTTAGTGTTGCCAATCAACCTATCCCCAGGTGCATGTCTTTGGAGGTAAGATGAAGCCGGAGTACCCGGAGGGAACCCACGCAGTCACGGGGAGAACATGCAAACTCCACACAGAAAGATCACGAGCCCAGGATTTAACTCAGGACTACTCAGGACCTTCGATTTGTGACGCACATGCACTTACCCCTGTTCCACCGTGCTGCCCTATATCTGCTAAAAACTTGACACAACCTATACTTCAAAAGACATTTAATCCTTTTAACCTCTCACAGATCAGTTTATATGACAACATTTTTTAAGCGTACATCCATGTTAGTCTGTGGAATTTACAACTCATGTTTAGCAAAACAGGAGATGTTACAGGTCAGCAACATGAATTCAATATGTGATCACTTGTCATGTACTCATATTGTTTGAACTAAAAAAGACTTCAGTGTGTTTCATATAAGGTCCTCATATTTTTCTGAACCACATTAGTGTGTGTTACAATGTTTAATTCAAAGCTTTAAAATGAGTGTTTCAATCCAGGTCCTCATATTTTCTGAACCACATTTTAGTGAATGTTACATTCTTAAATAATAGTCTAAGAGCTAAAACGCTATAATAATCTTTACTGTTTATGTAGAATTATATGCTCAGAATATTATCAACCAAAAGTGGTTGTTAATGTTATAATTAATTAGTTCTGACATTATATTTTTGTGTTTTGTTGCAGACACCAACTGTTGGGGTTCTATCTCAACATTCTCCAGATTCAGATGTGAGCGATAAACCGACTTCATCCCTCCAACAGGTTATTACAAGTCTATTTTTACTATATCTGCTCTAAATGTGACCCAACCTATATTTTGAAAGACATTTATTAATTTTAATCTCTCACAGATCGTTTATATGACAACATTTTCGTAAGAGTACATCCATGTTAGTCAGTAAGGAGTTTGGAACTCATGTTTAGCAAAACAGGAGATGTTACAAGTCAACAACATACATTCTACATGTGACCCCTCGTCATGTCCTTATATTGTTTGAACCAAGAAAGACTTAGGTGTGTTTCATATAAGGTCCTCATATTTTCTAAACCAGATTAGTGTGTGTTACAATGTTAATGTCCAAGCTTTAAAATGTGTGTCTCAATTCAGGTCCTCATATTTTCTGAACCAGATTTTAGTGTGTTTTATATTCTTAATTAATTGTCTAAGAGCTAAAACGCTATAATAATCTTTACTGTTTATGTAGAATTATATGCTCAGAATATTATCAACCAAAAGTGGTTGTTAATGTTATAATTAATTAGTTCTGATATTATATTTTTGTGTTTTGTTGCAGACACCAACTGTTGGGGTTCTATCTCAACATTCTCCAGATTCAGATGTGAGCGATAAACCGACTTCATCCCTCCAACAGGTTATTACAAGTCTATTTTTACTATATCTGCTCTAAATGTGACCCAACCTATATTTTGAAAGACATTTATTTATTTTAATCTCTCACAGATCAGTTTATATGACAACTTTTTCGCAAGGGTACATCCATGTTAGTCAGTAGAAAGTTTAGAACTCATGTTTAGCAAAACAGGAGATGTTACAAGTCAACAACATAAATTCTACATGTGAGCACTCGTCATGTCCTTATATTGTTTGAAGCAAGAAAGACTTAGGTGTGTTTCATATAAGGTCCTCATATTTTCTGAACCAGAAAATGTGTGTTACAATGTTAATGTCCAAGCTTTAAAATGTGTGTCTCAATTCAGGTCCTCATATTTTCTGAACCAGATTTTTGTGTGTGTTACATTCTTAATGAATTGTCTAAGAGCTGAAACTCTGTAATAATCTTTACCCTTTATCTGGCATTGTATGCTCAGATTTTTATCAACAAAAAGTGGTGAGAATGTTATAATTAATTAGTTATGACATTATATTTTTGTGTTTTGTTGCAGAAACCAACTGTTGAGGTTATATCTCAACATTCTCTAGATTCAGATGACAGCCATAAACCGACTTCATCCCTCCAACAGGTTATTACATGTCTATTTTTACTCTATCTGCTCTAAATTTGACCCAACCTATATTTTGAAAGACATTTATTAATTTTAATCTCTCACAGATCAGTTTATATGACAACATTTTCGTAAGGGTACATCCATGTTAGTCAGTAGGGAGTTTGGAACTCATGTTTAGCAAAACAGGAGATGTTACAAGTCAACAACATAAATTCTACATGTGAGCACTCGTCATGTCCTCATATTGTTTGAACCAAGAAAGTGTGTTTCATATAAGGTCCTCATATTTTCTGAACCAGATTAGTGTGTGTTAAAATGTTAATGTCAAAGCTTTAAAATGAGTGTTTCAATTCAGAAAATGCAGTGCCTCTTGTTTACAGCCGGTTTTTGCAGCGCTGTTTTCATTGATCAAAGTATTTTTTCGGTGGTCGTGTTTTTGGTACATAACTTGTAAATAGTGCGCAAATAATAGGCTATATTTATATAAATACATTCAAACCCCGTTTCCATATGAGTTGGGAAATTGTGTTAGATGTACATATAAACAGGATACAATGATTTGCAAATAATTTTCAACCCCAATTCTGTTGAATATGCTACAAAGACAACATATTTGATGTTAAAACTGCTAAACATTTTTTTTGCAAAGAATTTAGGGATTTTACCATCTACGGTCCGTAAAATTATCAAAAGGTTCAGAGGATCTGAAGAAATCACTGCACGTAAGCGATGTACTGCATTAAAAACCGACATCAGTGTGTAAAAGATATCACCACATGGGCTCAGAAATACTTCAGAAAACCACTGTCAGTTACTACAGTTGGTCGCTACATCTGTAAATGCAAGTTAAAACTCTACTATGCAAAGCAAATGCCATTTATCAACAAGACAGAGGAACGCCGCGGGCTTCGCTGGGCCCGAGCTCATCTAGGATGGACTGATGCAAAGTGGAAAAGTGTTCTGTGGTCTGACGAGTCCACATTTCAAATTATATATGGAAATTGTGGACGTGGTGTTCTCCGGAACAAAGAGGAAAATAACCATCCGGCGCAAAGTTCAAAAGCCAGCATGTGTGATGGTATGGAGGTGTATTAGTGCCCAAAGCATGGGTAACTTACACATCTGAGAAGGCACCATTAATGCTGAATGGTCCATACAGGTTTTGGAGCAACATATGTTGTCATCCAAGCAACATTATCATGGACGCCCCTGCTTATTTCAGCAAAACAATGCCAAGCCACGTGTTACAACAGCGTGTCTTCGTAGTAAAAGAGTGCGGGTACTTTCCTGGCCCGCCTGCAGTCCAGACATGTCTCCCATCGAAAATGTGTAGCGCATTATGAAGCGTAAAACACGACAACTTAAGCTTTACATCAAGCAAGAATGGTAAAGAATTCCACTTTCAAAGCTTCAACAATTAGTTTCCTCAGTTCCCAAACGTTTATTGAGTGTTGTTAAAAGAAAATGTGATGTAACACAGTGGTGAACATGCCCTTTCCCAACTACTTTGGCACGTGTTGCAGCCATGAAATTCAAAGTTAATTATTATTTGCAAAAAAAAAAAAGTTTGAGTTTGAACATCAAATATGTTGTCTTTGTAATGCTTTCAATTGAATATGGGTTGAAAAGGATTTGCAAATCATTGTATTCAGTTTATATTTACATCTAACACAATTTCCCAACTTTTATGGAAACGGGGTTTGTATATATATTAGTGCTGGGCAATGATTAACATTTTTAATCGAAGTTAATCGCACTATTTCTCTTATTAATCGCGATTAACTGCATTGTATACGCAAAGCCCAATAATGAATTCAAAAGTAGTGTGTAGTGCACCTTTATTGGAATATTCTCCCACATGAAAAAAAGCGCCAAAACATTTGTTGTGCAAACACAATTTAAATCAGTCCTTGTTAAACAGTAGCAGTTAAATAGCAAATTTTATGAAAATCAACTCAAAAAATGTAAATACAAACATTTAAGCTTATTGCCACTGCCAGGGTATTTAAGTTATCTTGTTTGTTATGGAAAATAAATATAATCTACATACAAATCTCTGAGCCACAATCATAACATCTGAACAGGCAATTTCTGAGGTAACAGCAGAAACATTTTTTTTTTTATCAGGGATCTTATGTTTAAAAAACTTATATTATAGGTAGTGCGCTGTTTTAGGGAATTTTTGATCAAATTATCCGTAGTAGCAATATTAATAATGTTGTGTTTATTCTGCGTAGTGGACTTAAAATAATTATGACCATATCTGTTTGCTTGGTGCTTTGATAAACTGAACGCATATACATGGTACTACATTGTAATGTTATGAGCCAGGGGAAAAAAGAACTACCCTACCCAGCATGCAACAGGAGTGATGCGGTAGCCCGGTATAGGTTGTGTCGCCATGACGGCATCTTGTATGTTGTGATATGCACGCTCTGAAAGTAAACGTTAAGAACTCAGCCAACACTCCTGGTCTGCATTATTCATAAATAGACAGACAACACATACTCCGCTGCTTCACAAAGCACAATATGTTAAATGTTTACTTTTACAGTTTTCTAATTCTTCCTTTCAGATTGACAGCAGGACAAATCGCTGGAAGTGGGTATGTCTCAAGCTTCTCCCACTTGGTCCACTCCAAAGCGGGGTAAATAAATAATCCACATCATTTACTAGAATATTATATTACGTTTTGCACCTTTTCACTGTGTTATAGTCATTTTTCCTTCAGTAAGAAATTGTATTTTGTCTCCTTTATGACAGCTGCAAAGGGGAAGAAGTGGAAGCAGTTGAATGACACATGTTGCATTTTGTAACTGGCAACAAAGTACCAGGTAAAAAAGATTGTGAAGCCTGCCTCCATAAAGAACTAGTAGCTCTACAGGACAGAGATTGGCTTGACATCAAGTACTACATCCATAACAGAATTATATTAAAAAAAGGGAAAAAAAATGTTTTCCCACATCTTCTGTGGTAGTTTGAGTATGTTACCAGCAAATAAAAAAGCAAAATAAACAGCAAGCGTTTTGTATTTATTCCAGATAATTCTTAGCGACAAAATCCACAAAAACAATTCAGTTACACTTAGTCGACAATTACATTTTTACCCATGTTTCTTTTAAACTCTTCTTGGTTTTAGATTACAGTAGCATGGGATTGGGATTTTTTTTTTAAATGACAACACATCAACTAAACCAACTCAGGTGGTTTTGTTAAGTCTCTGATGTCATTAGCCTCATATGTCACATGAACCTGAAATCTTTAACACTCTGTGATGTCATGGTTGTCATATTTCACAAACTTGAAATCTTAAACACTCTGTGACGTCATGGTCATCATATGTCACATAAACTTGAAATCTTAAACACTCTGTGATGTCATGGTCATCATATGTCACATGAACCTGAAATCTTAAACACTCTGTGACGTCATGGTCATCATATGTCACATAAACTTGAAATCTTAAACACTCTGGTCTTCATTTGTCACCTAAACCTGACAAGTCCTCATATGTACCATAAAAATCAGGTTCAGAAAAAAACAAAAGAGTTGCAAAAATCTCAATAGACCACTGTGTTTCAAAAATTCTGGTTCACTAACCGTCTGATTCCCAGGTCTGCAGGACCATTGGAAAGGCA
Source organism: Nerophis ophidion (assembly GCF_033978795.1). Taxonomy (NCBI): domain Eukaryota; kingdom Metazoa; phylum Chordata; class Actinopteri; order Syngnathiformes; family Syngnathidae; genus Nerophis; species Nerophis ophidion. The sequence continues at coordinate 7,215,771 of NC_084638.1, forward strand.
TGTCCCCATATGTCACGTTTTTGTCATAAGTCCTCATATGTCACCCAAACACGTATGTGTGTGTGTGTGTGTGTGTGTGGAAAGGCTGGTCCTAAAGAGGTAGGCATTTTTCTCAGGTCTCCAGAAGGTACGAACTACGCGTGTGTGTGTGTGTGTGTGTGTGTGTGTGTGTGTGTGTGTGTGTGTGTGTGTGTGTGTGTGTGTGTAGAAAGACTGGTCCTAAAGAGGTAGGCATTTTTCTCAGGTCTCCAGAAGGTACGAACTACGCGTGTGTGTGTGTGTGTGTGTGTGTGTGTGTGTGTGTGTGTGTGTGTGTGTGTGTGTGTGTGTGTGTGTGTGTGCGTGCGTGTGTGTGTGTTCTTGCATTGCTACCCTTCACAAGACATGAAGAAGGAAAAGTAGCTTCCTAATGTGTGATGACATAAATCCTGCTCCCAATAACATTGCATCTAATAGAAAGCCAAATACTAAAATCTGTGAACATTGCTCCAAAGTCATGATTTGTTTTGGTTGATTTAATGTGCGTACAAAAGTAAAGATTGACAGGTGCAAAGGCAGCAATATATGATAAAACAAGATGGCAGCTAAAGAAGGACTTCCCTATTCATCCCCGCCAGGTGAACGGCTGAATTGACCACTTCCTGTGCGGACGTAAGACAAGCCATATATGAGCATAGGATGAACAAATACACTACGCTACCAAGCTACGGTGTGTAGTGAAGCATGTTTAGCTATTCCTCGTCCTCCACTGATAACGCTACCTGGAAGAAACATACTTTGTCAGGCTTGTTTCTGACAGTTTGACTATGTTTTAGTTTATGCTTTGTTTCCTGTGTGTGTGTGTAGTGTTTCCTGTCAGCGCTCTTATTTTGTTGGTTTCCTGTCTTTCTGATTGGCACCTGGCCACACCTGGTGTCAATCAGCCCGCTCCTATTTAGACCTGTCTTCCCCTCCAGTCACGGTTGGATTATTGTACTGCATGTCGCTTCTGTATTGTGGCTCCTGACGTGTCGTTGCAGCGTGGCGGTAAGCTATATTTGGTCGCTTTGTGTAGCTTCCAGTTTTTTGTTTGTTCATAGCCTAGTTTGTTATCCGCCCACGTGCGTGCTCTTTGTTTGTACCCCTGTCAGCGCTCTTATTTTGTTGTTTTCCTGTCTTCCTCCCAGAGTGCTGTGTTCCCTCAGCTGTGGCTGATTGGCACCTGGCCACACCTGGTGTCAATCAGCCCACTCCTATTTAGACCTGTCTTCCCATTCAGTCACTGCTGGATTATTGTACTGCATGTCGCTTCTGTATTGTGGCTCCTGACGTGTCGTTGCAGCGTGGCGGTAAGCTATATTTGGTCGCTTTGTGTAGCTTACTGTTTTTTGTTCCCTGCTTCCAGTTTTTGTTTGTTCATAGCCTAGTTTGTTATCCGCCCACGTGCGTGCTCTTTGTTTGTACCCCTGTCAGCGCTCTTATTTTGTTGTTTTCCTGTCTTCCTCCCAGAGTGCTGTGTTCCCTCAGCTGTGGCTGATTGGCACCTGGCCACACCTGGTGTCAATCAGCCCACTCCTATTTAGACCTGTCTTCCCATTCAGTCACTGCTGGATTATTGTATTGCATGTCGCTTCTGTATTGTGGCTCCTGACGTGTCGTTGCAGCGTGGCGGTAAGCCATATTTGGTCGCTTTGTGTAGCTTACTGTTTTTTGTTCCCTGCTTCCAGTTTTTGTTTGTTCATAGCCTAGTTTGTTATCCGCCCACGTGCGTGCTCTTTGTTTGTACCCCTTGTTTGGTTTTGTACTAGTATTTTATATTAAAACCATGTTTCCTTATTCAATGCCTGCCTCCTCCTCAGCATCTTGGGGTTCGTCACCAACAATCTGTGACAGGAGGGCAGGATTAGTGATTTAGAAGTAGCTAAAACACTGCGGATGGACGTTTCAGATGTAATTAGACACATTTACTAGGATAGTTCTGGAAGATCCCTTATCTGCTTATTGTGTTACTAGTGTTTTAGTGAGATTCTAAAGTCATACCTGAAAGCCAGAGGGCCGCGGTGAACGCCAGTGTCTCTGAGAGAAGCCAATGGAGGAGCCAAGATCACAGCTGCCTTTTTGAGCTGGAGGAGGAGGTCCAATAATCCACTGAAGTCTGCTAAGAGCCGACTTAATATCACAAATTTCCCATCCCAAAAACTTGCTGGTTGACGTCGAGAAACATGTTCGCTTGACCGCTCTGTGTTAAAGCTTCACAACAAACAAAGAAACACCGGCTGTGTTTCGGTTGCTAAAGGCAGCTGCAATCCACCAACAGCATTCTTCTTTGACGTCTCCATTATTAATTGAACAAATTGCAAAAGATTCAGCAACACAGATGTTCAAAATACTGTGTAATTATGCGTTTAAAAGAGTCGACTTTTAGCTGTGTTTGGTGCTGGGCTAATACGTCCGCTACAACCCAAGACGTCACAAACACGAGTCATCGTTCCGCGACGTTTTCAACAAGAAACTCCACGGGAAATTAAAAATTGCAATATTTCATCATTGATATATAAACTATCCGACTGCGTGGTCGCTAGTAGTGGCTTTCAGTAGGACTTTAAGTACAGACAGTGATTACAAACAGGTGTGAGTCAGAAAACAAGAGGCAGGTGACTATAGCAACAGAACAAACAGGAAGTGTCACCAGGAACTAAGGAAGTCAAACACCAACAGAATACGATACAAAGACGGGACCCAAAACCAGAATAAGACATGATCCGGGCAGCGGATCATGTCAACAACACCCAGCAATATGTTTGGAGGAGGGCATCACGGTGGCAGAGGGGTTAGTGCGTCTGCCTCACAATACGAAGGTCCTGCAGTCCTGGGTTCAATCCCAAGCTCGGGATCTTTCTGTGTGGAGTTTGCCGGCGCCCCCCGCGACCCCAAAAGGGAATAAGCGGTGGGAAATGGATGGATGGATGTTTGGAGGAGAAAAGGTGAAGCCTTTAATTCCCAGGAACACCACACCTACCGTCAAGCATGGTGGTGGTAGTATTATGCTCTGGGCCTGTTTTGCTGCTTTACAGAGAGTAAATGGGACAAATTCTCCAAATTGTTCAGGACGAGCTAAAATCATCTAACTTTTATCACAATATTGACCATTTTTTTGTCGTTTTTGTAAAACAGTGACATTTTTGGAGTAAAATGACGACTTTTGTTGTAATTTTGCCGAGTAAAATTCAGATTACTGTTATAATATTGCCAAAATTTTAAAGTTTACTGAGAAAATAGTGACGTTTGTCGAGTAAAATTACAACTCTTTTCATAAAATTGCTCAAATTTAAGCTTTTTTTTGTAAATGCTTCCCCTCTGGTCAACATATGAAATAACAAGTGTGTGTTGAAATGCGCCCCCTTTGGCCACAATTTAATTTCAAATAAATGAATAAATATGTAGTATATAGAGACATACTGTAATAACGAAGTAAATAATGAAGATTAAAAACCAAATACACACAAAAAAATGAACTAAAAGCAGTCTTTTTCTCACAATGTGTCGATTTTTTTGTTATAAAATCCGGACCAATTTTTCAGATTCTTTCAGTTTCTGTATTATTGCAAAGTTTTCTCGTAAAATGATTACTTTTTCATGCAAAATGGCGGCATTTGTCCTGTAAAATTCTAACTTTTATCACAATACTGACTATTTTTTGTCGTTTTTGTAAAACAGTGAAATTTTTGGAGTAAAATTATGACTTTTGTCATCATTTTGCCGAGTAAAATTCAGATTACTGTTATAAAATTGCCAAAATTTTAAAGTTTACTGAGAAAATTGTGACTTTTGTCGAGTAAAATGACGACTCTTTTCATAAAATTGCTAAAATTTAAGTTTTTCTTGTAAATGCTTCCCCTCTGGTCAACATATGAAATAACAAGTGTGTGTTGAAATGCGCCCCCTTTGGCCACAATTTAATTTCAAATAAATGAATAAATATGTAGTATATAGAGACATACTGTAATAACTTGAAGTAAACAATGAAGATTAAAAACCAAATACACACAAAAAAATGAACTAAAAGCAGCCTTTTTCTCACAATGTGTCGATTTTTTTGTTATAAAATCTGGACCAATTTTTCATATTCTTTCGGTTTCTGTATTATTGCAAAGTTTTCCCGTAAAATGATTACTTTCTCATGCAAAAGGGCAGCATTTGTCCTGTAAAATTCTAACTTTTATCACAATATTGACAATTTTTTTGTCGTTTTTGTAAAACAGTGAAATTTTTGGAGTAAAATGACGACTTTTGTCGTCATTTTGCCGAGTAAAATTCAGATTACTGTTATAATATTGCCCAAATTTTAAAGTTTACTGAGAAAATTGTGACTTTTGTTAAGTAAAATGACGACTCTTTTCATAAAATTGCTCAAATTTAAGCTTTTTTTGTAAATGCTTCCCCTCTGGTCAACATATGAAATAACAAGTGTGTGTTGAAATGCGCCCCCTTTGGCCACAATTTAATTTCAAATAAATAAATAAATATGTAGTATATAGAGACATACTGTAATAACTTGAAAAAAATAATGAAGATTAAAAACCAAATACACACAAAAAAATGAACTAAAAGCAGCCTTTTTCTCACAATGTGTCGATTTTTTTTGTTATAAAATCTGGACCAATTTTCCATATTCTTTCGGTTTCTGTATTATTGCAAAGTTTTCTGGGAAAATTATCACGTTTTAATGTAAAATGATTACTTTTTCATGGAAAATGGTGGCATTTGTCCTGTAAAATTCTAACTTTTATCACAATTTTTTTGTCGTTTTTGTAAAACAGTGACATTTTTGGAGTAAAATGACGACTTTTGTCATCATTTTGCCGAGTAAAATTCAGATTACTGTTATAATATTGCCAAAATTTCAAAGTTTACTGAGAAAATTGTGACTTTTGTCGAGTAAAATGACGACTCTTTTCATAAAATTGCTCAAATTTAAGCTTTTTTTTTAAATGCTTCCCCTCTGGTCAACATATGAAATAACAAGTGTGTGTTGAAATGCGCCCCCTTTGGCCACAATTTAATTTCAAATAAATAAATAAATAAATATGTAGTATATAGAGACATACTGTAATAACTTGAAGTAAATAATGAAGATTAAAAACCAAATACACACAAAAAAATGAACTAAAAGCAGCCTTTTTCTCACAATGTGTACATTTTTTTGTTATAAAATCTGGACCAATTTTTCATATTCTTTCGGTTTCAGTATTATTGCAAAGTTTTCTCGGAAAATTATTGCGTTTTAATGTAAAATGATGACTTTTTCATGCAAAATGGTGGCATTTGTCCTGTAAAATTCTAACTTTTATCACAATTTTTTTGTCGTTTTTGTAAAACAGTGAAATTTTTGGAGTAAAATGATGACTTTTGTCGTCATTTCGCCGAGTAAAACTCCGATTACTGTTATAATATTGCCAAAATTTTAAAGTTTACTGAGAAAATTGGGACTTTTGTTGAGTAAAATGACGACTTTTTTCATAAAATTGCTAAAAATTTAAGCTTTTCTTGTAAATGCTTCCCCTCTGGTCAACATATGAAATAACAAGTGTGTGTTGAAATGCGCCCCCTTAACACACCTGATGCTGGTCATGCTGCCGGTGTCAGAGCCCAGCTTGCATCTCTCCAGCTGACTGGCAACAATCTGCCGCTCGGCCTCCAGCTCCCGGGTCAGACGCTCGAACTGCAGCTCCTGGAGGGAGAAGGAGGAAACCGGGTCAGAAACCGGGTCAGAAGCCGGGTCAGAAGCCTCCCATTGACTCTCCTGCCCCCTTGTGGCAGTGTTGGCAGATGCACGGGGGCGACTGGCGGGCCAGCAGGACCAGGTTTTGGTGTGCTTGGTCTGCCAGAATCGCCGTGTGAGGAAAACATTTTCTGTCTGCTTCATTGAACGTTTTTTGAATAGTTTCAAATTGGGAAGCATCTCATTTTAAAATAAGCAGACATATTTAAACCAATTTTTTGCCTGTCTGAGCAAAAAAACGAAAAAATGTGGCGATGGAAGAAGTTTAAGTTGTCTTGGTGTGTTGTTTATATCTCATTCAAACATATTATTATTATTATTAGCTTCTTAGTTTTGGGTCCGGTGACAAACTTTTGACGATCTATTGCCTTAAAAAACTATTTCTGATGTCTCACTGAAAAATGACTATTCAGGGGATTCAATCAATCAATTAATGTTGTCAGGCTTGGGCTGTGGATGTTTGTGCTTCCTGGATGCAAGGATGATGTGGGACGAGTCAGGCATGAATGTAAGTACATGGTTTATGTAATAAACAACAAAGAGCGCTCACAATGGAGGAAGAAACTTGGCTAAACAGTACAAACGTGAAACAAAAACACCTGCTCGTTGGCATGAAAGACAATTTAACTATAAACTTAAACAGCACGAGGGCAAGACTAAAGACATGAAACAAAAGAGTGGATAAATACATAAACTTACACGGCATGCAACTGTGGACGAGGACGTGAAGGTTTGAACAGCGTGGGTAGGGTGCGTGCGAGTGTGAGGATCCCAGGACGAAGACAAGAAAAAGAGGGACTTAAGTAGCTGTGATGATTAGTGAAAACAGGTGAGGCTGAGAACAAGGACGTGACAGGTGAAAACTAATGAGGTTGGCATGGAAACAAACAAAACCAGGAAGTGCAAAACGTGACTGATTGTCCAAAATCAAAACATAACACGACAAAACAAAACATGGTCCGTAGGTGTGACAAATGTTTACTTATATAGCCCTAAATCACAAGTGTCTCAAAGGGCTGCACAAGCCACAAGGACATCCTGGGCTCTGATTGTGACTTGTTTAAAGTGTGTTGGGATCAGGGTTGTCCATTGGGCAAAAAAAAAGAAAAAAGTGTATATATATATATATATATATATATATATATATATATATATATATATATATATATATATATATATATATATATATATATATATATAAAATCATATATACACACACACACATATATATGCACACACATATATACACAGACACACACTATATATATATATATATATATATAAACATATATATATACACACACACACACACACATATATATGCACACATGTATATATACACATACATACATATACAAACATATATACATATAGATACATACATACATACACACGTCTACATACATATATATATAAACATACATTCACACACACACATATACATACACACACACATATATATATATATATATAAACATATATATATACACACACATATACATGCACACATGTATTCATACATATATACACATACATACATATACATATATATATACACATGTCTACATACATATACATAAAAACATATACATACACACACACATATGTATTTGTATATGTAAACATACATATATACATACATACATATACAAACATATATACATATAGATACATACATACATACACACGTCTACATACATATATATATATATAAACATATATTCACACACACACATATACATACACACACACATATATATATATATATAAACATATATATATACACACACATATACATGCACACATGTATTCATACATATATACACATACATACATATACATATATATATACACATGTCTACATACATATACATAAAAACATATACATACACACACACATATGTATTTGTATATGTAAACATACATATATACATACATACATACACATACAAGCCCTGTTTCCATAGGAGTTGGGAAATTGTGTTAGATGTAAATATAAACAGAATACAATGATTTGCAAATCCTTTTCAAGCCATATTCAGTTGAATATGCTACAAAGACAACATATTTCATGTTCAAACTCGTAAACTTTATTTTTCTTTGCAAACAATAATTAACTTCAGAATTTGATGCCAGCAACACGTGACAAAGAAGTTGGGAAAAGGTGGCAATAAATACTGACGAAGTTGAGGAATGCTCATCAAACACTTATGTGGAACATCCCACAGGTGTGCGGGCTAATTGGGAACAGGTGGGTGCCATGATTGGGTATAAAAACAGCTTCCCAGTCTTTCACAAAAAGGATGGGGCGAGGTACACCCCTTTGTCCACAACTGCGTGAGCAAATAGTCAAACAGTTTAAGAACAACATTTCTCAAAGTGACATTGCAAAAAATTTTGGGATTTCAACATATACGCTCCATAATATCATCAAAAGGTTCAGAGAATCTGGAGAAATCACTCCACGTAAGCGGCATGGCCGGAAACCAACATTGAATGACCGTGACCTTCCATCCCTATCAAAAACCGACATCAATCTCTAAAGGATATCACCACATGGGCTCAGGAACACTTCAGAAAACCCCTGTCAATAAATACAGTTGGTCGCTACAACAGTAAGTGCAAGTTAAAGCTCTACTATGCAAAGCGAAAGCCATTTATCAACAACATCCAGAAACGCCGCCGGCTTCTCTGGGCCTGAGATCATCTAAGATGGACTGATGCAAAGTGGAAAAGTGTTCTGTGGTCTGACGAGTCCACATTTCAAATTATTTTTGGGAAATATTCAACATCAAAGGGGAAGCGAACCATCCAGACTGTTATCGACGCAAAGTTGAAAATCCAGCATGTGTGATGGTATGGGGGTGCATTAGTGCCCAAGGCATGGGTAACTTACACATCTGTGAAGGCACCATTAATGCTGAAAGGTACATACAGCTTTTGGAACAACATATGCTGCCATCTTTTTCATGGACGCCCCTGCTTATTTCAGCAAGACAATGCCAAGCCACATTCAGCACGTGTTACAACAGTGTGGCTTCGTAATAAAATAGTGCGGGTACTTTCCTGGCCTGCCTGCAGTCCAGACCTGTCTCCCATGGAAAATGTGCGAAGCGTAAAATAGGACAGCGGAGACCCCGGACTGTTGAAGGACTGAAGCTCTACATAAAACAAGAATGGGAAAGAATTCCACTTTCAAAGCTTCAACAATTAGTTTCCTCAGTTCCCAAACGTTGTTAAAAGAAAAGGTGATGTAACACAGTGGTGAACATGCCCTTTCCCAACTACTTTGGCAAATTCTAAGTTAAATATTTGCAAAAAAATATATAAAAGTTTATGAGTTTGAACATCAAATATGTTGTCTTTGTAGCATATTTAACTGAATATGGCTTGAAAAGGATTTGCAAATCATTGTATTCTGTTTATATTTACATCAAACACAATTTCCCAACTCATACGGAAACAGGGTTTGTAGAAGACAAATGAGATGAAGTCCGGGAGATTTACGCCCCGAGGCAGCTTTGGTGGCAACATAATATGTTGGAAATGAATTATTGATGGCGTCAATAATGTAACACGTCCACAGCCCACTTCCTCTGTAATTATGACTCATTATTAGTCGGACCCGCGCATGCACGGCTGCAACGATGCATGCATTTTGCCGTTATTGCTCATTAGCACTCATGTAGTCCAGGGGCCAACAAGCCTTCCACACACACAACACTTGAAGGATCCGATGGAAGGTTCTTAAGGCCATCTGAATGAGAATATATAGAAATGGGACAATGAAAAAGGAGGACTAGCTCCAAATTGCTCAGGACAAGATAAAACCAGCAGCCCGGAGGTTGGGTCTTAGGCACAACAGGACAATGACCCCAAAAGTGGTAAAAGAAGGGCTAAATCAGGCTAGAATGAAGGTTTTAGAACGGCCTTCCCAAAGTCCTGAGTTAAAGGTGTGGACAATGCTGAAGAAACAAGTACATGTCAAATTACAAAATTACAACAAAAAAAATGCCATGATGAGGTATTGTGTGTGGAATTTTGAGGACAAAAATAAATGTATTCCATTTTGGAATAAGGCTGCAAGACAACAAAGTGTGGATTGTAAAGCACCTTATAGTCGGAAAAATATGGTACTTTTGTCCATGTGATTTTTTTAACAAATTTACAAAATTACAAGAAAAATAGCAAAATTACAAAAAAGAAACTGTTATGATGAGGTATTGTGTGTAGAATTTTGAGGACGAAAATGAATTTATTTCATTCTGGAATAAGGCTGTAAGACAACAAAATGTGGATTGTAAAGCACCTTATAGTCGGAAAAATATGGTACTTTTGTCCATGTGATTTTTAACAAATTTATAAACTTACAAGGAAAATAGCAAAATTACAAAAAAAATCTGTCATGAGGTATTGTGTGTAGAATTTTGAGGACAAAAATGAATTTATTCTATTTTGGAATAAGGCTGTAAGACAACAAAGTGTGGATTGTAAAGCACCTTATAGTCGGAAAAATACGGTACTTTTGTCCATGTGATTTTTTTAACAAATTTACAAAATTACAAGAAAAATAGCAAAATTACAAAAAAAACTGTCATGATGAGGTATTGTGTGTGGAATTTTGAGGACAAAAATGAATTTATTCCATTTTGGAATAAGGCTGTAAGACAACAAAATGTGGATTGTAAAGCACCTTATAGTCGGAAAAATACGGTACTTTTGTCCATGTGATTTTTAACAAATTTACAAACTTACAAGAAAAATAGCAAAATTACAAAAAAATACTGTCATGATGAGGTATTGTGTGTAGAATTTTGAGGACAAAAATGAATTTATTCCATTTTGGAATAAGGCTGTAAGACAACAAAGTGTGGATTGTAAAGCACCGTATAGTCGGAAAAATATGGTACTTTTGTCCATGTGGTTTTTAACAAATTTACAAACCTACAAGAAAAATAGCAAAATTACAAAAAAAATCCGTCATGATGAGGTTTTGTGTGTAGAATTTTGAGGACAAAAATTAATTTATTCCATTTTGGAATAAGGCTGTAAGATAACAAAATGTGGATTCCAATGCACCTTATAGTCGAAAAATATGGTTCTTTTTGTCCACATGGTTTTTTATTTTTAATACATTAACAAAATTACCAAAAATATTTCCAACAATACAAAAAAAACTGTCATGATGAGGTATTGTGTGTGGAATTTTGAGGACCAAAATGAATTTATTCTATTTTGGATTAAGGCTGTAAGACAACAAAATGTGGATTCCAATGCACCGTATAGTCGGAAAAATATGGTACTTTTGTCCATGTGATTTTTTTAACAAATTTACAAAATTACAAAGAAAAAACTGTCATGATGAGGTATTGTGTGTAGAATTTTGAGGACAAAAATGCATTTATTCTATTTTGGATTAAGGCTGTAAGACAACAAAATGTGGATTCCAATGCACCGTATAGTCGGAAAAATATGGTACTTTTGTCCATGTGATTTTTAACAAATTTACAAACTTACAAGAAAAATAGCAAAATTACCAAAAAATACTGTCATGATGAGGTATTGTGTGTAGAATTTTGAGGACAAAAATGAATTTATTCCATTTTGGAATAAGGCTGTAAGACAACAAAGTGTGGATTGTAAAGCACCTTATAGTCGGAAAAATACGGTACTTTTGTCAATGTGATTTTTAACAAATTTGCAAACTTACAAGAAAAATAGTAAAATTACAAAAAAAATCTGTCATGATGATGTATTGTGTGTAGAATTTTGAGGACAAAAATGAATTTATTCTATTTTGGAATAAGGCTGTAAGACAACAAAATGTGGATTGTAAAGCACCTTATAGTCGGAAAAATATGGTACTTTTGTCCATGTGATTTTTAACAAATTTACAAACTTACAAGAAAAATAGCAAAATTACAAAAAAAATCTGTCATGATGAGGTATTGTGTGTAGAATTTTGAGGACAAAAATGAATTTATTCCATTTTGGAATAAGGCTGTAAGACAACAAAGTGTGGATTGTAAAGCACCTTATAGTCGGAAAAATACGGTACTTTTGTCCATTTGATTTTTAACAAATTTACAAACTTACAAGAAAAATAACAAAATTACAAAAAAAATCTGTCATGATGAGGTATTGTGTGTAGAATTTTGAGGACAAAAATGAATTTATTACATTTTGGAATAAGGCTGTAAGATAACAAAATGTGGATTCCAATGCACTGTATAGTCGGAAAAATATGGTACTTTTGTCCATGTGATTTTTAACAAATTTACAAACTTACAAGAAAAATAGCAAAATTACCAAAAAATACTGTCATGATGAGGTATTGTGTGTAGAATTTTGAGGACAAAAATAAATATATTCCATTTTGGAATAAGGCTGTAAGACAACAAAGTGTGGATTGTAAAGCACCTTATAGTCGGAAAAATACGGTACTTTTGTCCATTTGATTTTTAACAAATTTACAAACTTACAAGAAAAATAGCAAAATTACAAAAAAAATCTGTCATGATGAGGTATTGTGTGTAGAATTTTGAGGACAAAAATGTATTTATTACATTTTGGAATAAGGCTGTAAGACAACAAAATGTGGATTCCAATGCACCGTATAGTCGGAAAAATATGGTACTTTTGTCCATGTGATTTTTTATTTTTAATAAATGTACAAAATTACAAAAATATTTTAAAAAAAAACCTGTCATGATGAGGTATTGTGTTTAGAATTTTGAGGATGAAAAATAGTTGATCCCATTTTGGACCTATGAACAAATCCCAGCTAATAAAACAGAACCCATTTTGGGCCATTTTTTTTTCTATTTTCATTTCTGAAATAAAAAGTTGGACAAATATTTAATGAGACTTTTATTTACTCCTGCTGAACAAAGATGTTAGCAATATGCTAAAATTCATGCTAAACACGAAGGAAACGTTGAAATAGTGCTTCCTGTTCAAGTTGTCATCACACTGATGAACACACATTTTTGCATTTTGGATAAATATAAATTGCATTTTTGTGTTTATCTGGAAAAATAAAAATCCACATAAGGAAAAATAGCACAAAATACAATTCTATGGCAATATTTGTTTGTTTTTTAAATCTGCTATATATAATAAAAAACAACAACTGTACCTTCCATTCATTCTAATTCCAATTCAAATAAGAAACGCAAATCAAAAAAATAAATTAGGGCCGTTTTTTTTTATTTATTTGGGATTTAGAATAGAACAATAATTGAACAACAACAAAAGTCCCAACTTGGACTTGTTTCTTCAGCATTGTCTACAAGTTTGTCCCAAAAAAGCAACACATTTAGCTGAACCGCAGCAATTTTGTGGTGAAAAATGTGCACAGAAGCTTGTGGATGGCTACCAAAAGCGCCTTATTGCAGGTAAACTTGCCAAGGGACATGTAAGCAAATATTAACATTGCTGTATGATTGCTCACATTTGTCAGACTCAAACACGGATGACATCTATTAAAACAAGACAAGAAGCAAGGAATCATGCAGAGACAGAGTTCAATTTAGCTGGCAAATACAAACATTGCTGTACGTATACTTTTGACCCAGCTCACATTTGTCAGACTCAAACACGGATGACATCTATTAAACAAGACAAGAAGCAAGGAATCATGCAGAGACAGAGTTCAATTTAGCTGGCAAATATGAACATTGCTGTACGTATACTTTTGACCCGGGTCACATTTTCAGTAGAGCCACAATACATTTGTTAGATTAATTGTTTCTAAATCATCACAAAAAACTTTGTATTACATTGTGTGCCGGACAAGAAGACAAAAGGCTGGAACCTTCCAAGAAGAAAATGCTCCTAAAACTCCACTGGGACTACAAAGCGGACAGATGGCAGGATCTGCCCAACTTCCACAGGAACTCGTTTTGAAGTATTTTACGAATTCTCTTTGAACTATTCATGGAACTCTCTTATGGGACTCTCTGAACTATTTTATGGGACTCTCTTTGAACTATTTTATGGGACTCTGAACTATTTTACGGGAATCTTTTTGAACTATTTGACGAACTCTCTTCGAATTATTTATGGAACTCTCTTATGGGACTCTCTTTGAACTATTTTACGGGACTCTCTTTGAACTATTTTACGGGAGTCTTTTTTAACTATTTGACGAACTCTCTTCGAACTATTAATGGAACTCTTATGGGACTCTCTTTGAACTATTTTATGGGACTCTGAACTATTTTACGGGAGTCTTTTTGAACTATTTGACGAACTCTCTGAGCTATTTATGGAACTCTCTTATGGGACTCTCTTTGAACTATTTTATGGGACTCTCTTTGAACTATTTTACGGGAATCTTTTTGAACTATTTGACGAACTCTCTTCCAACTATTTTATGGAACTCTTAAGGGACTCTCTTTGAACTATTTTATGGGACTCTCTGAACTATTTTATGGGACGCTCTTTGAACTATTTTACGGGAATATTTTTTAACTATTTGACAAACTCTCTTCGAACCATTTATGGAACTCTCTTATAGGACTCTTTGAACTATTTTATGGGACTCTCTTTGAACTATTTTACGGGAGTCTTTTTGAACTATTTGACGAACTCCCTTCGAACTATTTATGGAACTCTCTTATGGGACTCTCTTTGAACTATTTTACGGGACTCTCTGAACTATTTTACGGGAGTCTTTTTGAACTATTTGACAAACTCTCTTCGAACTATTAATGGAACTCTCTTATGGGACTCTCTTTGAACTATTTTATGGGACTCTGAACTATTTTACGGGAGTCTTTTTGAACTATTTGACGAACTCTCTTTGAACTATTTATGGAACTCTCTTATGGGACTCTCTGAACTATTTTATGGGACTCTCTTTGAACTATTTTACGGGACTCTCTTTGAACTATTTTACGGGAATGTTTTTGAACTATTTGACAAACTCTCTTCGAACTATTTATGGAACTCTGAACTATTTTATGGGACTCTCTTTGAACTATTTTATGGGACTCTCTGAACTATTTCACGGGAATCTTTTTGAACTATTTGACGAACTCTCCTCCAACTATTTATGGAACTCCCTTATGGGACTCTCTTTGCACTATTTTACGGGACTCTCTTTGAACTATTTTATGGGACTCTCTTTGAACTATTTTACGGGAATCTTTTTTAACTATTTGACAAACTCTCTTCGAACTATTTATGGAACTCTCTTATAGGACTCTGAACTATTTTATGGGACTCTGAACTATTTTACGGGACTCTCTTTGAACTATTTTACGGGAATCTTTTGGAACTATTTGACGAACTCTCTTCGAACTGTTCGGTAACCGAAGGCCACGCTGTTTAGGACCCACTTCCCGGGTGGGGGAAGTCAATTCAAGAAGGAGGAGTACTTTTTTTGAACATTGTCACAATTTCAAAAGGGTTCAAAACAATGGAGGTCAGTTCCCGGTGGCTTGTTTTATTTTTTTGGAGTTTTTTTTTCAAAGTTTTACCGGTCTCGGAATGTCCCTAGGTGAAGCTTTGGTGTGGGGCGGCATAGCTCGGTTGGTAGAGCTTGAGGGTTGCAGGTTCGATTCCCACTTCTGCCACCCTAGTCACTGCCGTTGTGTCCTTGGGCAAGACACTTTACCCACCTGCTCCCAGTGCCACCCACACTGGTTTAAATGTAACTTAGATATTGGGTTCCACTATGTAAAGCGCTTTGAGTCACTAGAGAAAAGCGCTATATAAATATACTTCACTACTATCTGGGGGGCAGAGCGTGGTGCAGGACTGTACAGAGAGTACAGTGGCCATGTCTCTCCTCAGATCTGGGTCCAAATTTAATTGTCTCTGTTTGATTCCTTGCCTTTGGTCTTGTTTAATAAATGTCATCAGTGTTTGAACCTGACAAAATCCAGAAAAGAAGCAAACTCCACGAATGTTGTAGCCTGATTTAAAAAGTTAGGACGCCCCCTTAGATTCAAACCATCTTCCCGTTCTTCCACCGCGTTAAAATGTGCCGCATGTCTGAAACAAACAAAGCGTACCCACAAACTCCAAAAGCACGACGGGTTTTTAGAACTTAGTCGCCTCAGAAAGACAAGAGAATAGTTGGGAGCAGAGATGTTACACACAGCGTGGATCCTGTTCGAACCCCCCTGAAAAATAACAAAAGCCAGCGCTCATTCCTGAAGAAGAAGACACCTGTTCCCGCGGTCCTACCTTCACCAGGACCATACCGCACGGCTACGGCGTCCCGCGGCGGGACCGCGTCCTCGCCGGCAGACTTTAGGACGCTGGTCCATCCTGGCTCGCGACGCGGGTGAGAAGTGAGTCGGCGGTGGAGAGAGAGAGAGAAAAGCTACGAGTGGTCACTTGAGCCGTCTCCTGGCTTTCTCCACATCTCTTTATCACTCCCACTATGGGGGGAGGCGGGGCGGCACACACACACACACACACACACACACACACACACACACACACTGTCCCCCCCCACCCCCCCGAGCATAAAGGTGTCCATGGCAACGCTGGGTTTGGAAGCCCGCAGGCATTATTCACGCCACGTTGCATCACAATGGGCCCTCGCTCGGGTCCACCCCTCAGAAAGCCCGCCGCTCACCCTGTCCCCCCCCTAGGCGGTCCAGAAGCCAGACTTGAGCACAGGAATGGCGGTCAGGAGTGTCTTAATAGCAGTTCTACAGCATTTGTCCAAAAGCGCATTAGTGAAGTCGAGAAGGCCTGGCTCTCAGTCTCCATCTAGCCGGTTCATGTCAGGACTCTGTGCAGGCCAGTCAAGTTCATCCACACCCAGACTATCATCCATGTTGTACAGCCCTTAACTTTGGGCTGATAGTAAGGCGGACTTTGTTGACCAGTTTGACTCTCCTGGGAAGGCTGTCCACAAGGTTGACGAGTGTCTTCATAACAATTTTACATCATTTGTCCAAAAGCGATTTGGTGAAGTCGAGAAGACCTGGCTCTCATTCTCCATCTATCATGTTCAGGTCAGGACTCTGTGCAGGCCAGTCAAGTTCATCCACACCCAGACTCTGTCATCCATGTTGTACAGCCCTTACCTTTGGGCTGATAAGGAGGGTGACTATGTTGACCAGTTTGACTCTCCTGGGAAGGCTGTCCACAAGGTTGCCGTGTGTCTTTTTATCAATTTAACACCATTTGTCCAAAAGCGATTTGGTGAAGTCGAGAAGGCCTGGCTCTCGGTCTCCATATGTCAGGACTCTGTGCAGGCCAGTCAAGTTCATCCACACCCAGACTCTGTCATCCATGTTGTACAGCCCTTACCTTTGGGCTGATACTAAAGTGGACTTTGTTGACCAGTTTGACTCTTCTAGGAAGGCTGTCCACAAGGTTGCCGAGTGTCTTTATAGCAATTTTACACCATTTGTCCAAAAACGCTTTGGTGAAGTCAAGAAAGCCTGGCTCTCGGTCTCCATATGTCAGGACTCTGTGCAGGCTAGTCAAGTTCATCCACACACAGACTGTCATCCATGTTGTACAGCCCTTACCTTTGGGCTGATACTGAGGGTAACTATGTTGACCAATTTGACTCTTCTGGGAAGGCATGTCAGGACTCTGTGCAGGTCAGTCAAGTTCATCCACACCCAGACTCTGTCATCCATGTTGTACAGCCCTTACCTTTGGGCTGGTACTGAGGGCGACTGTGTTGACCAATTTGACTCTTCAGGGAAGGCATGTCAGGACTCTGTGCAGGCCAGTCAAGTTCATCCACACCCAGACCCTGTCATCCATGTTGTACAGCCCTTACCTTTGGGCTGATACTAAGGCGGACTTTGTTGACCAGTTTGACTCTTCTGGGAAGGCTGTCCACAAGGTTGCAGAGTGTCTTTATAGCAATTTTACACCATTTGTCCAAAAGCGATTTGGTGAAGTCGAGAAGGCCTGGCTCTCGGTCTCCATATACCAGGACTCTGTGCAGGCCAGTCAAGTTCATCCACACCCAGACTCTGTCATCCATGTTGTACAGCCCTTACCTTTGAGCTGATACTAAGGTGGACTTTGTTGACCAGTTTGACTCTTCTGGGAAGGCTGTCCACAAGGTTGCCGTGTGTCTTTTTTAGCAATTTTCCACCATTCTTCCAAAAACGCTTTGGTGAAGTCGAGAAGGCCTGGCTCTCGGTCTCCATATGTCAGGACGCTGTGCAGGCCAGTCAAGTTCATCCACACCCAGACTCTGTCATCAATGTGGTACAGCCCTTACCTTTGGGCTGATACTGAGGGCGACTATGTTGACCAATTTGACTCTTCTGGGAAGGCATGTCAGGACTCTGTGCAGGCCAGTCAAGTTCATCCACACCCAGACTGTCATCCATGTTGTACAGCCCTTACCTTTGGGCTGATACTAAAGTGGACTTTGTTGACCAGTTTGACTCTTCTGGGAAGGCTGTCCACAAGGTTGCCGTGTGTCTTTAGAGCAATTTTCCACCATTCTTCCAAAAACGCTTTGGTGAAGTCGAGAAGGCCTGGCTCTCATTCTCAATCTATCATGTTCAGGTCAGGACTCTGTGCAGGCCAGTCAAGTTCATCCACACCCAAACTCTGTCATCCATGTTGTACAGCCCTTACCTTTGGGCTGATACTGAGGGCGACTGTGTTGACCAGTTTGACTCATCTGGGAAGGCTGTCCACAAGGTTGCCGAGTGTCTTTATAGCAATTTTACGCCATTTGTCCAAAAGCCCATTTGTCCTGCCCGTGCTCACACTTGAACCCAATTTTGAGGAGGCTACCATGGTAACCGCACCATAGCAACAGTCCCATCCATGTCAACAACTCCAAGAACCGCTCACCCCTAAATCCTCCACACAACACCTCCGCTCCAAACAGGCTAACCTCCTCCCACCTCCAAGAACAAAGCTACGAACTATGTGAGTCCGTGCTTTCTGCCCCGCTGCTCCCAGTCTGTGGAACGCTCTCCCTGACCACCTGAAGGCACCACAGACTGTAAATGCTTTTAAAAAAGGCTTAAAAACGCTTCTTTAAAAAAAAAATTTTTTTTTTAAAGCCTTTTTATAGATATATGCATACTAGTTCTAGCTATTAGGCTGTTTTAGTTTTTATATTTTATTTATTGTCATATTTTTATCATTATATTTATTTTTTAATACACTTTGAGGTTGTTTGCTCAATGTAAAGTGCTTTTTACAAAGAAAATGTATTATTATTATAATTAAATAAAACAAGACAAGACAACAGGACAGCACTTATCATATTCAACTCATTTTAAATGAGATTTTGTTGTCAAAAACTATCAATATTTACCAAAGTGCTGATAGTCCAACTACCAGGTACTCGGAATTGATACCATATTTGGGAATGGTGCCCATACCTATGCACGCAAAACCTGGGTCTCTGCAACCCGGGGTCCAAACGGAGCCAAGTTGTTAGCATCATAATTGTAGTGTTCCGTTATTTGGCAGAGAAATCCAGTCTTGGTAAATCACACTCTCTGTTCAGGTCATCGAGCGGTCTTGGGAAGAATAAGTCCCAGCTATCCCACCTCAGGACTGTCCTATCCCGATCTCCCTCGGCTTCAAAACCATAAAAGAGCACAGTTTGGTCATTCCTGGAGGTAAAGAAGTCTTACCATGAGGCAGTAAACCTGGTAATTAGAAGCCATGAAGTCCCAACGGGGGTCAGTAGCTCCTGAGAGGATTGCTGCCCCTCCTACTGAGGCAGACTCCAAGCTGTGCCTCTTTGCCTCTATTTGTTTATGTGACGTGGTCCTCTACAGCCGCACCACCCACCCAATCAGGACTCTCCACTGGTGTGTTGTAGTGTTGTGTTGCAGTGTTGTATGCAGTGTTGTGTTGTAGTGTTGTGTGCAGTGTTGTGTTGTAGTGTTGTATGCAGTGTTGTGTTGTAGTGTTGTGTGCAGTGTTGTGTTGTAGTGTTGTGTGCAGTGTTGTGTTGTAGTGTTGTGTTGCAGTGTTGTGTTGCAGTGTTTCTACAGTTGGGCGCTTGCCTCGTATGCAAATACATGCAAAGTGAATTGTTTATCTTATCAGCACTTATGTGTATGTGTGTGTATATATATATATATATATATATATATATATATATATATATATATATATATATATATAATAAAACAAAAGAAAGAAAATAAACCAAGGAAATGGAGTGTGAAGTAGATCCAAAATGGAATGGGTGACAGACAATGTGAAGTATTTAGCTGAGGTGTGTGTCACCAAATGTTGTTTGGTAAGACACACACACACACATAAATATTTATATAAACACCTTTGTTTAACCAGGAAAATCCCATTGAGATTAAGAATGTTTTTCAAGGGAGATTATAGCAGATGATTAGCAGTAAAGTTATGTACTTTGTATTGGGATAGCGACCTCTTCATTTTGTTGTCATACAGTCTTAAATCTGATTTAAGTGGCATTTTCAAAGTGTAATATATATATATATATATATTAGGGGTGTTTAAAACAGATTTTCGAAAGAGTCTCAATTCTTGTAACTGATCTAAATCGATTAAAAAAAATTATATTATATACACACACATATACACACATACACTCATACATAATTAATATATAACACACATACATATTTATACATATATAAACACATTTACACACATATATACATACATACATGAATGCACACACACACACGCATATATATATATATATATATATATATATATACATATATACACACACATATACATATACACACAAATATACATATATATACTAACACTCATATATATACATATAAACACATATATACACACAAATATATATACACACATACATATTTATACACACATACAAACGTATATATACACATGGGTACATATACACACACACACACACACACTGTATATATACATATATACACACACATATACATAGACAAAAATATACATATATATATATATATATATACACACACAAATATCTATACATCTAAACACATATATACACACACAAATACATATATACACACACAAATATACACAACTATATATACACACACACACACATACATACATATTTATACACACATACATACAAACGTATATATACACAGGTACACACACACACACACGCATATATATATATATATATACACATATATACACACACCTATACACACAAATATACATATATATATACAGTATACACACTAATATATATACATATAAACACATATATACACACACAAATACATATATACACACAAATATATACACACAAATATACACCTATATACACACAAATATATATACACACACTAATATATATACATATAAACACATATATACACACACAAATACATATATAAACAAATATATACACACAAATATACACCTATATACACACAAATATATATACACACACTAATATATACATATAAACACATATATACACACACAAATACATATATACACACATAAATATATACACACAAATATACACCTATATACACACAAATATATATACACACACATACATATTTATTCACACACACATACATACATACATACACATACACACACACACAAACATATATATACACATGGGTACATATACACACACACATATATACACACACACACACTGTATATATACACACACATATACATAGACAAAAATATACACATATATATATATATATATATACACACAAATATTTATACATCTAAACACATATATACACACACAAATACATATATACACACACAACTATATATACACACACACACACACACACACACACACACACACATACAAACATATATATACACGGGTACACACACACACACACACACACACACTTTATTCATATATCATTTTGAACCTCTTCTGTCCAGCCACCAGGAGCTTTTAGCTTGGTAGCTAACACGCTCGCCTCTAATGTCGGGCGACTCAGGTCCGAGTCCTGGGCCTACCAGACAAAGCAGGGATGGAAGCAGGCCGGTAAAAACCGGTGCCGTGACCCGGATGAGAGTGAGGTTTAGGGGTGGGGTGTCTGGGCCATGGGTGTACCTTGGCAGACAACTTTTACAGCCCCGGGTTTTTAGCTCAGTGGCCAGCACGCTTGTCTCTCATACATGTACACATGTGCTTCAATGACTGACTGCATCACCTCTGCAGCTTCTTCCTGGGACAAAACTAGCTTGCAGGGACAAGACTAGCTTGCAGGGACAAGATGGCGCCCACGGAAGTAATTATCAGGGAAGCATGGCGGTGCCACAAGACTGAAGTGGAGTGGAACTCTTCTCCTCTCGGAAAGAAGTCTAATTGTGCCCTGTGGTGTCTGTCTGACATTTAGTCTGAAACAAAAATTGTCCACAACACCCAGCAATATGTTAGGAGGAGAAAAGGTGAGGCCTTTAATCCCAGGAACACCACACCTACTGTCAAGCATGGTGGTGGTAGTATTATGCTTTGGGCCTGTTTTGCTGCCAATAGAACTGCTGCTTTACAGAGAGTAGATGGGACACAAGTGCAATGAGCATTAAAAAACAAAAACAAAATTACACCCATTCAAATCCATAATAAGGCATGATGGGAAAAATATAAAACATTCTCCCCGTTTATCCATGTTTGACACATTTTAGCTGCTGGATATTTCGGATTGATTACAAAACTTCACGCGAGAAAAAAAAAGTAAAGGTCAAATTTTCACATACTTTTAAAAAACAATTATAATAGCTACTAATTATGTATCCATTATATCAATTTTAATGTATTATATATTTTTGACGGTAAATTATTTTTTGACAGTAATTTTATTTATTATTTTTGACAGTAATTTTAAATAATTATATTTTTGACAGTAATTCTAATGAATTATTTTTTACAGTAATTTTTATTATTATTTTTCACAGTAATTCAAATTAAAACATTTTTCAGACAATAATTGTAATCATTATTTTTAGAGTAATTTTAATTATTATTTGAAAGTAATTTTAATTATTTTTGACAATTTTAATCAAATATAATATTTTGACAGTAATTTTAATTACATTTTTGACAGTAATTTTAATTATTTTTGACAGTCATTTTAATTATTATTTTTTACAGTAATTTTAATTAATATTTTTTTACGGTCATTTTAATTATTCTTTTTTTTACAGTAATTTTAATGAATTATAATTTTTTGGAAAGTAATTTTTATTAATCACATTTTTTACAGTAATTTTAATTATAATTTTTGACGATAATTTTAATTAATTATATTTTTTGGGCCGGTAATTTTGATTAATCACAATTTTTGACAGTAATTTAAATTATTTTTGGACAGTAATTTTGATTATAATTTTTGACCATAATTGTTAGTATTTTTTGCCAGTAATTTTAATTATAATTTTTTGACAGTAATTTTAAATAATTATTTTTGACAATAATTTTAATCAATTATAATATTTTGACACTCATAATTAATTACATTTTTGACAGTAATTTTAATTATTTTTGGACAGTCATTTTAATTATTATTTTTGACAGTCATTTTAATTAATTTTTGACAGTAATTTTAATTAATTATTATTTTTTGGACAGTCATTTTAATAAATCAAATTTTTTACAGTAATTTTAATTATAATTTTTGACGATAATTTTAATCAATTATATTTTTGGGGCCGGTAATTTTGATTAATCACAATTTTTGACAGTAATTTAAATTATTTTTGGACAGTAATTTTGATTATAATTTTTGACCATAATTGTTAGTATTTTTTGCCAGTAATTTTAATTATAATTTTTTGAGAGTAATTTTAAATAATTATTTTTGACAATAATTTTAATCAATTATAATATTTTGACACTCATAATTAATTACATTTTTGACAGTAATTTTAATTATTTTTGGACAGTCATTTTAACTATTATTTTTGACAGTCATTTTAATTAATTTTTGACAGTAATTTTAATAAATTTTTGACAGTAATTTTAATAATAATTTTTGACGATAATTTTAATTAATTATATTTTTGGGGCCGGTAATTTTGATTAATCACAATTTTTGACAGTAATTTATACTATTTTTTGCCAGTAATTTTAATTATAATTTTTTGACAGTAATTTTAAATAATTATATTTTTTACAGTAATTTTATTTATTATTTGAAAGTAATTTTAATTATTATTGTTGACATTAATTTTCATCAATTACAATATTTTGACAGTCATTTTAATTAATTAAATTTTTTGACAGTAATTTTTATTAATTTTTTTTGACAGTAATTTTAATTATTATTTTTTACAGTCATTTTAATTAATAATTTTTGACAGTAATTGTAATTTTTTTGGGACAGTAATTTGAATTAATCATATTTTTTACAGTAATTTTAATTATAATTTTTGACAATAATTTTAATTAATTATATTTTTTGGGCCGGTAATTACGATTAATCACAATTTTTGACGGTAATTTAAATTATTTTTGGACAGTAATTTTGATTATAATTTTTGACAGTAACTGTTATTTTTTGCCAGTAATTTTAATTATAATTTTTTAACAGTAATTTTAAATAATTATTTCTGACAATAATTTTAATCAGTTATAATATTTTGACAGTCATTTTAATTATAATTTTTGGACAGTAATTTTAAATTATTTCTGACAATAATTTTAATCAGTTATAATATTTTGACAGTCATTTTAATTACATTTTTTGACAGTAATTTTAATTCATTATTTTTTGACAGTCATTTTAATTATTATTTTTTACAGTCATTTTAATTAATAATTTTTGACAGTAATTTCAATTAATTATAATTTTTTGGGACAGTAATTTGAATTAATCACATTTTTTACAGTAATTTTAATTATAATTTTTGACGATAATTTTAATTAATTATATTTTTTGGGCCAGTAATTTTGATTAATCACAATTTGACAGTAATTTATATTATTTTTGGACTAATTTTGATTATAATTTTTGACAGTAATTGTTATTTTTTGCCAGTAATTTCAATTATAATTTTTTGACAGTAATTTTAAATAATTATTTTTGACAATAATTTTAATCAGTTATAATATTTTGACAGTCATTCTAATTACATCGTTTTACAGTAATTTTTAATTAATTATTTTTGGACAGTCTATTTAATTATTATTTTTTACAGTCATTTTAATTAATTTTTGACAGTAATTTAAAAAAAATTTTGACAGTAATTTGAATTAATCACATTTTTTACAGTAATTTTAATTATAATTTTTGACAATTATATTTTTTGGGCCGGTATTTATGATTAATCACAATTTTTGACAGTAATTTAAATTATTTTTGGACAGTAGTTTTGATTATAACTTTTGACAGTAATTGTTATTGATTTTTGCCAGTAATT